>NW_019238167.1:0-1660 GCF_002742605.1 Olea europaea var. sylvestris | reverse complement strand
TCAATTTAACAATTATGAGTATCTTATCTTTCCCTATCAGGAAAGCTTAAAAACATTTTTGAATTCATGCCATATTTGGAAGACGTGCTTTTAAGAAATTCTGCAGAGTAACTCTTTAGTTTATTCCTGGAAGACCAGGAAAATTATATCCTCTTCTGAGCCTTGAATGAGAAAACTACACGCCAATAGAATCAAAACCATCAATTATCCAAATTATCCAGTCTTCCTTCTAGTCTTGCTCAGGCAGCAAATAGGCAAGAATTCTGTGCACATTCGACCTTGCATTATTCAATTACAACTCTCAAACCAACAATACACAGCCAAAAATTGACTTTGAAATGATAAATATTAGTTGGATCCAAAAATTTGGGTAATCAATTTAAAACAAACCAGGTTTGCGGAAGAACTAAAAGGAAAATTCAACATCCAAGAAAATCCCAGTCTACTTTTAAAGCAAACAGCCACTGAGTACATGTTTCGATCTTCTCTAATTTTATGAAGCACAAGTAACATTCATTGTGTCTGGAACAAAAAATCTCCTTCCACTTTCCCAAACAGGAAACAGAGAAGACAAGAACTATAGGTGCAAGGACAATATGAACACATGACTTTCAATTGTTCCAAGAAGTAAGTACAATTCGATTAACTGCATCCAAGAGTTACCCCCAAAAGAAATTAGATTCACAGATTATGAAGTACTTAATATTTATATGCATTATAGTTTTAGGCATACAACCTATGTTATGCACATCATTATCAATCCACACCCCATACTTTTAAGTTATTTTACTCAACAGTTGTCTCATGAATATTTCATTGGCAAGAGTGGCAATGGAAATCAATGTAAAGTCAAAGTTAGCGGTTCAGAGAAATTACCCGCACCGCCAAGCCCAGATTTTGATTGAAGAATTGCTTGTCCATAAACAGATGAGGGATCCATAGGCAAGGATTTCTGTGACGTCCCTAAATTAACTTCCTTTTTAATGTCCTGGATATTCCAAATCAAAAGGGTAAAGATCTGATATACATATATGTTCATATGTGTCCATGAATAAGTACGTGTGCAGAGGAGTGGGCAGGTACAAATGTTTCAGTGCCTATAAAAAACGGTTTTTGTAGTTACATTGACCAGCTGAGGCCGTCCTTGCATTCGCTGCAATGCTGCAGACACGCCCACAGAATTGCCATGTACTGATTGGCTGAATCAACCAGAAGAAAAAAGTATTATCACAAAGCAAATTATTTCTTAACAACTTTAATGTAGAGCGGAAGAGCATTCTATCGGTCTCACCCTTGGTTATTGTTTGCTGACTTGAGAAGAGCCATCCTAGCATCAATAAGAGCTGGAGATGTTTCTGAATCCATAGATTGTGAGTGCTTCATATGTTCTTCATGCATTTTCATTGCCAACATGCTGGCAGATGGTTGTCCTATCATCCCTTCAGAATTCATGGGACCACCGATGGGAGGATGATTAGGATCCCTTCGCTGTAACTGGCCATGGCGCTGCTGCATGAGTTGCAGGTGCTGCATTTGAAGCTGGTGTTGGTTCTCCCTTGCTTTCATTTGTTGTGTCTAATGGATGTCAACATGAATTAGAACAAGTTAAACACAGCCCATATACAAATATGGCATTTTGAAGAATATGTTTCTTCCTTGC
>NW_019238166.1:0-1943 GCF_002742605.1 Olea europaea var. sylvestris | reverse complement strand
CACTAAATAGGGTTTATAATAAAATTTTCTACCCAAATTCAAATTACTTTTAATTAGACTAGCTTGTTTTTGTTGGAATTGGTAAAGGTAAAGCCATGGTAAAGTGACTTTCGTGTCAATTTCGGTCAAATATTCGAACTTGACTTTATAGTTCAATTATGAAAATAAATAGATTAACATGTTTTGCTAGTCAAGCAGATCGGTGTAATATGTTTGGAATATCAAAACCAATTCTCAATGAATGAAAATTTATAGTCAATGGTTGAAATGAAAAGAGGAAAATTGGCCGAGTATTGGCCTACTCCACCGCTCACCAAGAAGCTCGAGCGGTAAGCGGGCGATAAGATTATAGCTCGATCGATGGGCGGGCGGCAACCTTTTTGTTTTGACGTTCGAGCGACACATAGGCGATAGGTGAGTGATAGCAAAGGCTACTATCCTTGGGCAAAAGTTACTGAGTTTTGAAGCGTATCTCTTCACTCACAACCTCTTTTCCTCTATGAATCAGACCATTGGGACGTCATTTACTTCATCCCAATGATATGCAATCACGGCACAATAAAAATATTCAAATTTCCTTAGACAAAATTATGCATAAAAATCCGTTTTCATTTCATTAAGAAGGAGTACAAAAGCCATAATTTAGTTCACTATTCCTGTGTTTTGGAGTGCTACAGACATCAGCAATTAGTCGTTGTTTATTGGAAGTTGATTGTCGTCATCCATAGGCACCGTTGCTGGCGTTGCGAGGCCATATCAACTTTAGAACAAAGAGTTCAAATCTTGCTTTGACGTTGCATTCATTTCTTTGGTGTTACTTTGTCTTAATTTAGTGGCAGTTTAAAATCATTTTTGAGGTGTCTATTCTTCCATTTCTTACCATTACTCTATCCAATTTTTGGTAAGGTTGGTAAGTTTGATTTTAAAGTCATCACTCATCCATTTATTGAAGCGACAGTTTTTCCCATGTACATTTAACCCTCGTTTGACCCTCATTCTTTTTCATTTTTTTTTCTCTCTCTTATTTTTAATTACATAATCTTCCATAAAATAATATTACATGTAAATTGAAAACTTTTCATTCTTTTTCAACCACACATTCTTCAAAAAACACTATTCTAAACATTAAAATTTCGAAAAAAAAAGGGGCCAAACGGGGGCTTAAAATTATATATTAATTCTATTCAGTGATCTTTTCTAATTATTGTAATTCAATATTAGAATAAAGTATATCGATTTATAACTACAAAATAACAATACATATCTTGCATAATATAAGTCGAGCTTAAGTTTAAATCAAATCTACTTTTATTCGTGCTCTAGTAGACTATTGTTTTGAGTTTACATTTGAAAATTATATTTTGTTCTCCTCATACTCATGTGTTAATTATCAATTTTACTTATTAATGAATCAAATTTTACAAATTTTGGGTTAGTGTAAGACAAAAGAGAGGACTAAATTGTGCATATACATTAAGTGCGAGGCCACCTCTGTAATTTATTAAAGTTCAAATTCATACCAAAACCAATGAGAATTGAGCTATGACTCCACAATTAGTCCTAATTTTTTTCATGTCCCCACTTAATTCCTGTTTGCAGGGACAAACATTATACTACCAACCTAATTAAGATTTGACAACATTAAAACAATATTAAATAAGAGTCTTTCGATTCCAAGTTGTCTCATTACAACAAGAAAGTCAATGTTTAATCCCTTTGACAGTCGACCCCTATGTGTTGCATATTTGATAAGTTAAAGTAAATAAAATAGAAGTTCTAATATGTAGTTATACCTAGTTCATCGTGCTAAACATATCATTAATTTTAATTTTATTATATGGTATAATTTATACTTGTGACTTGTTTTGATTAAGCCTCCGTTTGGCCCCCATTTTCATTTCTGAAAATGGGTGGAATAGTAATTTTTTGAAAAATGTGTGATT
>NW_019238165.1:0-1943 GCF_002742605.1 Olea europaea var. sylvestris | reverse complement strand
TAATGTATTTAATAACCCTGTCAATTTTTTATGTTTTGCTATAACTTGTTGGCACACTATGCATTTTGAATAAATATTTGAAACTCTTATGATCCGTGTAAATATCACACTTCCCTCCATATAAGTAATAGCGCCATATCTTTAATGCATGAACCACCGCCGTAAGTAGAGATCATGCATCGGGTAGTTCTGCTCATGTTGCTTCAATTGCCTTGACACATAGGCAATTGCTTTTCCATGTTGTATTAGTACACATCCTAAACCTTATTTGAATGCATCACTATATATAACAAACCTTTCTGAACCTTCAGGTATGGTCAATATAGGTGCTGTAATCAATCGTTGTTTTAGCTCCTAAAAGCTTTGCTCATACTTGTCTATCCATTGAAACTTTAATCATTCCTTATCAATTGTGTCATTACTCCAGCTATTCTGGAAAATCCTTCTTTAAATCTCTAATAGTACCCAGCCAATCCTAGAAAACTTCAAACTTCACCAGCGTTAGTCGATATCTTCTAATTAGTTACTGCTTCTACCTTTACTGGATCTACTTCAATTCCTTGAGCAGTAACTACATGATCGAGGTATCCAACTCGCTCAAGCCAAAATTCACAATTTTTAAATTTAGCGTATAACTTTTTCTTGCGCAATATTTCTAGTGCTATTCTAAGATGTTCCTCATGTTGATCTTTACTCTTGGAGTCTATCAAAATGTCATCGATGAAAACTATGACAAATTGACCTAAATACTAATGAAACACATGATTCATTAGATCCATGAACAGTGCTGGGGTATTTGTTAACCGGCATAACTGTGAACTTATCATTCCATAACGAGTTCTGAAAGCTGTCTTAGGTATATCACTTGCCTTAACCTTCAATTGAAGATATTCAGATCGTAATCGATCTTAGAAAATACCTTAGTCCCTTTCAATTGATCAAACAAATCCTTGATTCTATGGAGAGGATACTTATTCTTGATAGTCAAACGGTTCAACTCCTGATAGTTGATACACATGCTCATACTTTCATTTTTCTTCTTTACGAACAACACAATGCACCCCATGGGGATACACTTGGTCGAATAAAGCAACTGTCTAACAATTCTCATAGTTGAATTTTCAACTACTAAAGTTCCTTTGGAACCAATCTGTATGGAGCTTTAGATACTGATGTCGCTTCGGGAACCAAATCTATTGTGAATTCCACTTGTCAATCTGGTGAAATACTAGGTAGATCTTCTAGAAACACATCTATAAATTCTTGTACCATGGGTACATCCTCAATCTTTACCGTTGCCTTTTTTCTCCCAAGATGATAACTAGAAACCCTTGAGATGTTTATTTTCTCAACATTTTCTCGGCTTGTAAGGCCGATACTAGTTGGAGATGGGGTTTGGTCTTTATTCTAGGGAAAGAAATTCGTTCTTCTCCTGGAATCTGAAAAGACACTTCCCTTTCTCTACAACGAATGGTTGCATAATTATATCACGAGCAATCCATGTCCAAAATCATATCAAAGTCTTTCATCTCTAACACATATAAGTCAGCGTCAAATGTTTTTTCTTCAATTTTAAGATTCAACGACCTAGCGAACTGAACTGTGTATGTTCTGCTTGAGGGGACGCTAACTTCTAGTGTATTCTTTGACTTTTACAATTAATATTAGATTTAGCACCGAAATATGTTGACACAAAAGAGTGAGTAGCTTTTAAATCAAATAATACATAAGCAAGTGTATCAGATATCAGTAATATACCTGCTATCATGTTTGAGTTATCCTCTACATCCTTCTGAGTCATTGTAAAAACTCATGCTTTTCTCTTCTTGTTCTCATCATTGTTATCATCATTCTTCTATGCAAATATGGGACAATCCTTAACAATATGTCCTGGCTTACTGCACTGAAAATAGACATTCTTCACATACAAGCATTCGCCATGA
>NW_019238164.1:0-1943 GCF_002742605.1 Olea europaea var. sylvestris | reverse complement strand
TTACCTATTTGTTTCTCTACTTCTAGTTTGAATCCTTTGAACTTTTCAAGAGTTTCATGTTTGAGTTTTCATCAAGTATCCATAATCATTAATGAAATAAGAGAAACATTACCTGACATTGATTGACATGAATCCATATGCATCACTATGCATTAGACCGGTAATTATGCTGACATTTCTTCTTTTCAAGTAAAAGAAGATTTGGTCAATGTGCCAGACATGCATAATTTGTTCTTGTCAAAATCAATTAATCCCAAGTATACATCTTTATGTAACTTTGGAATTACATTTCATTTAAATGACAAAGTCTGTCATACCAAATTTTGGTAATAATTAGATTATCGCATTTATGCCTTTTAATTTCTATACTCATCATACAATCCTCGGTATTTAAAGAATATAAACGTCGTTTTGTAATTTACCATAACCATTGGGATCTTTATCAAGATAAACAAGAACAACAATTGTCCTTAACATTAAAATTGTTCATGTCCGAACATGAAATTCATTTTAATGTTTCAGCTATGGTGAGTATAAAGCGACATTTCTCTAATTCTAATACTAAAACCAAAAGGCAATGGTAAGAAGTATATTCATATAGGCAATGCAGCAACATTTGCTCATCTCTAACGTGTATGTCAACTTCTCCCTTTCGCAGTGGTTTACTTCTATTTAGTTTCTCCATATTTGTATAAATACGATATTTACACCTGGTATCATATACCTAAGAAACTCGTGAAGTAGACGTAAGCCATACAATATTCCTACTAATGATCTTTCATTCTATAATGAAACCAAGGATCATTAGATTTGGTATTGTCCTTCACTTAGACTGTCTTAACCATATTGGATGCTTTCATAAAGCCCCTTTAGACTTCCTCTTAATATCTTTAGAGGAATCAATGGTTTGCCCACTACCAACTTTGATAAGGGGCTTAACAATCATAAGCACGTTAAGCAACTCAATAATTTTGCATTCGAGCTTATTCACGTTAAATTCATAATTAGTTGTAAATAGCTTTAGCTGACAGAGATTGCAGAACCAAGTCACTACTTAGTTCATTGTTTATGATTGAACACAGTTGAGACATTTCTCAACGTCAATCATCTTCAGTGTCTAAGCATCGATTGAAGATTACTCTGTCATTTTGCATCGGTATAGTTGTTTGGAAGTCTCATATCCTTCCACACATGATTATCATTATACAACTCTTTGTAATGAAGGATTATGTGTCAACATCTATACTCTCAAGTCGCTTTTGTAACTCAGTGACATAGTTACAAGTATCACATACGTTGCAGTTCTATTATCATCACTGCGTTTACTATAGTAGCCACATCTTCTTTAATCGAGTCATCACTAGGTGTCTCTGGAAAGGGCTACTCAAGGACGTGACCAATTTTCTCATGCATAAGAACAATTCTCAGATTGCAGTGTCAATTAAGAAAATATAGTTTGGTTGTTGGCATCTAGTATGCCATTCAAAACATATGGTTACTCAGATTCAATAAATATAAATGACAAAAAGGAAAGAATAATATATAAAATACATCAATTAATTTAATATGGTCTTTTATTAAATTAATTATGCTCCCACTGTTTAAATAAAATTTATGACCCTCTCACATAAATTTATGGAGTCCATGCTTGACTTTCAGTGGGCTGGGATCCCATCTATTATATTAAGACCTTGAGTGTACTCAACAAACTCTAATATAATATTTGGGTAGATACTATTATCAATTTTATCTCCATACAACTCCCAGATCATTAAGCTGACACCTCTTTGTTTTCACACATCTTATATGTTAGTTTAATATGCCTCTAAAATTTATTTCCTTGAGTGTACTCAACAAAATATAAATTTTACTTAAGTCAAACCCATCATTCAGAAAAATCAAATATTTCATAGTGTCAAACATATTCCTAATGGACCAGCCTT
>NW_019238163.1:0-1943 GCF_002742605.1 Olea europaea var. sylvestris | reverse complement strand
ATATGGTGTATAAGAAGTTCGAGAAAGATTTTCTACTTCTTCCAAGGTACAAACTGTTTAAGCAAAATAAGAGTTATTTATTATAAATAAATAAGGGAAATTTCTCATGATTTTTGTTGACTAGGCAAATTGCATTAACTTAGCAAGATCCCTTGGGGCTCAAGCACAAACCAGAAAGGGAAAAACTCTTCATTAAATTTCAGTGAATTTCTATGAAAATTTCCACTTGCGAAGAACCGAAAATTTGGGAATTATAGAACTTTTCTGTCAATTAGTTTTACCAAACATCTTTCTGAATAATAAGATGAAGTAATTTGTTATTAAGAATTTATGTGCATTTTATAAATAAATTTAATCAGCATCTAACATATAATAATCTAAAAGAAAATCAGTATGTCAGATAAAAAGGGATTCTAAGGAAAAGAAAAATTCCAATGGCGAAGTTATATAGATTAGTTAACCTTAGACTATTCAACGTAATTTATGCCTTGTTTCTTCATCAACGTCATATAGATCCTTCTCTTCGCTCAATCACTCAAGCGCCTTTGTTTTAGTTAATCTGCAAAGGTTTGTTCATGTCATGCCCTAGGTTCTTTTTTCAGTGGAGGCCATATCACCCTGAGAACTGTTGTACCTGCTTTGCTTCTATGATTTAAACATCTTAAATCTGTTATTTCTTAAGCTGTCATTCTTCAGTGGCTCCTCTCATTTTCTTGTGGCTCAAATTATCTTAGTTACCTTAAACTTATTTTTATCATAGCTGGTCTTGATACATATCCCATGGAAGTTTCATTTCAACTTGAGGAATTGTGTTGCACTCTAATTTCTTCTTCTTCCTAACCAAATGAAATCCTGTGGGTATTATTATCATAGGGAATTTCTTCTTGATGATTCAGCTTCCCACAAAAATTTCTTTCCGCTCATTTGTGCTCGTTCCAATCTCTTATGTCCGATACCTTATCTCTAAAACTCTAATTTAGCATATTTTGAGCATTAATCTTATCAATTTGGCTAATGGGATGTACAGATAATACAAACCACGGAAACTTGTCTATCCACCGGCAGTCTTGTTTAATAAGGAGTTAATATCAACCCCTTGTGTAACTCATGGAAGCAACTTTCTTCTTGACCAGAAGTTCTGGCAACACACTTTATTCATGCACAAATGATCTCCACTTGGTTGCCATGGATGCCTATAAAATATCAATAAAATTACTCTTTCCCAATATCTAAATTAAATCATCAGTAAGAACTCTCTATATTATACTTCCTTCAAATTAATAAAGAACATATAATCCCTTTTTTATTCCCCCCTTCTCTACGTTTTCCATTATTTTTCGTAGCTGATTCTCATGCTTAAATCTGATGCAGCTAAATGAGAATTTTAGGGTAAATTGACATTTAGTGAAAGTTTTCTAATCAGAAAGGTATCTATTCTTATAATTCCGATTCAAAAGTAAATGTTTCTAAAGATAAGTTACCTGTCAGCTGTAATCATAATTACCCATGAAGACAGAGTTTAGTGTGTTAAAATATGCAGCCAGTTACCTTTCTAACCCTAACAATATTGCTATGAATCTAGACTTTGAGATCTTACCAAGTGATACTACACCTATGAGTCTGGTGTTGATATTTTAGATGAAAAATGGAAGAGAATTAAAAGCAAAAAAAAAAAAAAAAAGGAAGATTATTTCCTCTATCAATTTTGACATGGAATTGATCTTATATTTGTGGTAAAAATGATGTAATAAAGAAAACAAATACGAAATGTGTTTGTGTGCTGAAGGGATTTTGAAGATGATTGACGTGGTTTGGTTTTGCTAAGTTGGTATGGAGAGAGCACTGATGCTCTTAATTTCACTATACTTTTATCACTCCACCCTAGGCATTGGTCTAATCCTGAGGCAATGTTGGTGGAGTGAATTTAACGATTTGTGGAGTAC
>NW_019238162.1:0-1943 GCF_002742605.1 Olea europaea var. sylvestris | reverse complement strand
GTATGAAGGATTTTAGCCATTTTTCAAAAGATTGAGCACTTGCATATTGGGAACGCTTGGATTGTTGGCGTACGAAGAATTGATCGTAACTTTTGCGCAAGGTGTCCGTTTTGGGCCCGTAAGTACTTTTCGGAAATGTAGCGACCGTTTTGGATTGAACTCACCACTTCGTCGTGACGTATGAGGGATATCGGCCATTTTTCGAAAGAGTGAGCACTTGCATATTTGGAACGCTTAGATTGTCGGCGTACGAAGAATTGAGCGTAACTTTTGCACACGGTGTCCGTTTTCGGCCCATAAGAACTTTTTGGAAATGTAGCGACCGTTTTGGATTGAAGTCACCACTTCGTCGTGACGTATGAGGGATTTCGGCCATTTTTCGAAAGTGTGAGGACTTGCATATTTGGAACGCTTGGATTGTCGGCCTACGAAGAATTGAGCGTAACTTTTGTACACGGTGTCCGTTTTGGGCCCATAAGTACTTTTTGGAAATGTAGCGACCATTTTAGATTGAACCGCTTCGTCGTGACATACGAGGGATTTCGGCCATTTTTCAAAAGAATGAGCACTTACATATTTGGAACGTTTGGATTGTCGACATACGAAGAATTGAGTGTAACTTTTGCACACGTTGTCCGTTTTGGGCCCATAAGAACTTTTTGGAAATGTAACGACCGTTTTGGATTGAACTCACCACTTCGTTGTGACGTATGAGGGAGTTCAGCCATTTTTCGAAGTGTGAGCACTTGCATATTTGGAACGTTTGGATTGTCGGCGTACGAAGAATTGAGCGTAGCTTTTGCACACGATGTCCGTTTTGGGCCCGTAAGTACTTTTTGGAAATGTGGCGACCGTTTTCGATTGAACTCACCACTTCATCAAGACGTATGAGGGATTTTACCCATTTTTCGAAAGAGTGAGCACTTGCATATTGGGAACGCTTGGATTGTTGGTGTACGAAGAATTGAGCGTAACTTTTGCACACGGTGTCCGTTTTGGGCCCGTAAGTACTTTTAGGAAATATAGCGACCGTTTTAGATTGAACTCACCACTTCGTCATGACATATGAGGGATTTTAGCCATTTTCCAAAAGAGTGAGAACTTGCATATTTGGAACGCTTGGATTGTCGGCGTACGATGAATTGAGCGTAACTTTTGCACACGGTGTCCGTTTTGGGCCAATAAGAACTGTTCGGAAATGTAGCGACCATTTTGGATTGAGCTCACCACTTCGTCGTGATGTATGAGGGATTTTGGCCATTTTTTGAAAGTGTGAGCACTTGCATATTTGGAACGTTTGGATTGTCGGCGTACGAAGAATTGAGCGTAACTTTTGCACACGATGTCCGTTTTGGGCCCGTAAGTTCTTTTTGGAAATGTAGCGACCATTTTAGATTGAACTCACCACTTCGTAGAGACGTATGAAGGATTTTAGCCATTTTTCAAAAGATTGAGCACTTGCATATTGGGAACGCTTGGATTGTTGGCGTACGAAGAATTGAGCGTAACTTTTGCACAAGGTGTCCGTTTTGGGCCCGTAAGTACTTTTTGGAAATGTAGCGACCGTTTTGGATTGAACTCACCACTTCGTCGTAACGTATGAGGGATATCGGCCATTTTTCGAAAGAGTCAGCACTTGCATATTTGGAACGCTTAGATTGTCGGCGTACGAAGAATTGAGCGTAACTTTTGTACACGGCGTTCGTTTTGGGCCCATAAGAACTTTTTGGAAATGTAGCGACCGTTTTGGATTGAACTCACCACTTCGTCGTGACGTACGAGGGATTTCGGCCATTTTTTGAACGTGTGAGCACTTGCATATTTGGAACGCTTGGATTGTCGGCCTACGAAAAATTGAGTGTAATTTTTGTACCCGGTGTCCGTTTTGGGCCCATAAGTACTTTTTGGAAATGTAGCGACCGTTTTAGATTGAACTCACCACT
>NW_019238161.1:0-1944 GCF_002742605.1 Olea europaea var. sylvestris | reverse complement strand
ATAAAGGAGAACAACTAGCCCTCCCTATTATGGTGACAGAGAATTTATACTTGTCGCGGCACTTATTGTCATATAACATAACCCATAGCAGAAGGGTTATTTTTGGGGTTACATAGGAGGGTACATAAGGGTGTCCATTTTGGACATCCTTATATAGTGGGTTATGTACCCAAAAAATAATTCATAGCAGAAATGCATATGAGCCTCTTCTCAACTATATTAAGCCCAAGGGATTGTACTCTTGGTATGTCATTTAAGATATTAGTATCGGTGCTCAAGCAAATTAAATATAAATGTTGAGGTCCGCTAAAAATTTAAAATGCAACCATTCCTGGTCCTATGCAGAGGCCAATGAGGCCATTGCCTCATGCCCAAAACTGAAGGGGCCTCATTTGGCCCAGATATTGTGTGTGTGTGTGAAATTATGTAAAAGGAAAATCGGTGTTTTTTTTTTTTTTTTGAATTGGGCTTTTTTGCTTCTTCCTTCTCTTTCGTGCCCATCTTCTCCTCTTCTTTGTTCTTCGCCACAATCTGCAGGTGGCTAACAATGTCAGACTTTTTTGGGAGCCTAATTTAGGAACTTCGTCTCGGGCCTTGACAATCACAGGACCGGCCCTGATTCTACATATACATCATTGTTTACAACTAGTTTGACATTTTAGTACTTTGACAAATTTCTAAACCTTGATTTAATTAATACTTTTTTCAAACGATGGCTAGATTTTTGACACATAAGAAAAACAAGATGTACATATTTGAATGTACAAATAGCTTAATCCTTTAAAATGGTCCCAAAAAATAGGAACAAAATTCCTCTCTCGCCTCAAGCACCCTCAATTTCGCAACATTGGTGCACTCATCCCCTACTTCGATCAGTGCCCAACGAGTGAAGAACAACCTGATCCCTCATCACTCAAACATTATTGCCGATATTGAATAGCAGCAAACCATGACTTTCACTTCCCCTGGCCGCAAAACCACCATCACCACACTGCTTCTAATCCTTAATTCAATAACCCTAATACACACTCAACCCCTTACCAACATTAACAGCAAAATAGTCTAGTCAACATTATCACTTCAAGTTGCTGATTGTACTCTAAAACAATATCATAAATCCCATTGTTTTTTAAGCTTGACTGTGAATGTTAGCGTAACTAATTATTTCTAACGACTTAACACTTATGAAAATTAATATTCCAAGCCTTATTAACAAACATGTCAAGGTTGAAACTATGCAATTTATTAAATTGGACAGAATCGCTGTCTAGTTTCATCCATCTTTTCCCAGCCTTAAATACATTCATTCCTCCCCCAAACTTTTACCACACTTATATAACATATACTATGCAGGTAAATATGTTATTAAGCTACCAGAATTAGAGGATTTGCAACCTGAAAATCAGCCCCTTTTACCGAACACTGAATCAGAATTCCATCATGACTGCAGACTGTTTTCAGTTTCACTTAGATTAGATTGCCACATATCAGATTCTAACCTATTAAAGATAATTTCTATACTTCTAACTCTTATATAAAATGTTCATATCAATAAATACAAGTTATACCCAAGGGATTATTTTAAATCAAAGAAACATTAAAATTCAGCAACTATCAAATCTTGATCCATGTTGATTTCCTTTAAGTTCTTGTAAACAATTACCCCTCTTTTGCCACCATAAATTCACCAACGACATCCAACATAATCTCAAGGAAGGTAAGAGGTTCAAGAGGTTATAAAACCCTAAAAAATAATCAAGACATACCTCAAAATAGTGAACTGACTTAGCTGCCAAAACTTTTAATTCCAGCTTCTTGTTTTCTACTTCTCTTTGGCTCTTTCGCTCTCTTTTTCACTTGGAATCGATTGGGATGAGTTGAAGGAGTTAATCTCTTATTTAGGAGTTAAAGAAGAGGTCTTTAAGGGCCTTGAGTCGTGAGTAA
>NW_019238160.1:0-1944 GCF_002742605.1 Olea europaea var. sylvestris | reverse complement strand
AATAGATGAAAGGAATATGTCGGCCATTGGATAAGCTTACACCCAATAAAGATCGAGCATTGCTCTTATACCACTTAAGGTCTTATCATGGTTAGATATGTTGATTTAGATTAAAATGATTTAGTGTATTTCATATGTGGCACAATATTTAGGGATAGAAAAAGTGGAAAGCAAATTTATTGGACAAGATAATTGAAGGAAACTATAATTTATTCAAAAATGGATAGTTCACTATGTATGCTTTTATTAATACAACCAACGGAAGCTTTTTCTTAGGATCAGAGAAGCGGTAGAATGGTTTCACTGCCGTTTAATCATTTTTTGTTTATCTAATCATCTAAAGTCTTCCTTTTTAACACCAGATTTTCATCACTTTTTTTTTTTTTTTTTATTCCCAGGTTTACCTAGATTTCTCTAAAAGAATTTCAAGAAATTAAGTATCAATATTTTATCAAGAATTATTCTTGGTATACGGGGTGGGGTCAGAACACTCACATGAAGTGGACTCGAAGTGAGTAAAAAATTACAAAAAAATGCTTATCCATCACCCCCCTTTGTGTGTTTTGGAGGAGTTTTGTGAACTTCTCCATATACACCAAGAATAATTCTTTTATCAACTACAATCCAAATGGAGGCTGCCCTATTAGAAGGAAAGAAGTTGGCCATCACACAATCCCGTTGACAATCACTCAAACAAATGGATAGTGAGAGACGTCGAAACAATATCATCCTTCTGTCAACGGAGATACTCATTGCTCCCTATCGATTATGATGGCTCTAACAGTCCAAATGAGCATATTTGAGAGCATCATGTTGTTTTTTGATTTTCCAAATTCCAAGTTGTTCTTTGCTACCTTCAGGAACAATGTGCATATGTAGTTTGCCCCCTCAACCAATAGAGAATTTCGAACAATTCAGTTAACAATTCTTAAGGCACTTCGCTAGTAGCAAACAAGTAAAGTAGAACGACGTCAATCGATCTTATTCGAATACAACCATCCATCGAGTTTAACAATCACAGAGTTATGTATCTATACAAAATGTAAGGTATTGTAATCTACTGCACTTGTTTATTGTATTCAGTCAGGTGATGTGTTTTACGACGAGTTTCAGCCAATCATAGTTATTTGTAAATTAAATTAACTATTATAATCTAGTTCAGTTATTTAGGTCATTGTGTCTGACGACTTCTTGTTCGATGAGTTTAACCAATAACTAAGCTATGTGGAGTTAAAAGCTCAACATGCTTTTCTGTTTTCATCGTGTCACGTGTATAAATATCATCTACTCATGTTTATTAATATCCTCTTCTGCCATCCAAAAATTAGCGGTGACAACAAAATGAGACTTTACTGATCCCTCTAGAAACCCACCTCCAAACAGGGAGAAGAGGGGGCCAAAATTCTTTCCTCGAGTCAGAGATGGGACGGGCCGGGGACAATGGTCCTCTCGCACCCCCATTCTTGGTCTTGGTTAATAAAACTATACTTTTATTATTATATTTATGTATGAAATTAGTATAATATATTTTTTTATTATTCTTTTCAAGTTTTAAAAATAATTTAGAAGTATATTGTTGTTGGGTTTCGAACCGGTTACCTCACACTTATTAAGTTGTGCTTCCAAAATATGTTGAAGTCATGTTTTTGATCTTGCAACTTCATTAGTGGAGAGACTGAGCTGGATCATGACACCTGGCAACATGGAGGTTGTTTGATTGGATTCTAGAGACTTCTACCTATAAGTCTCGTGACTGACCCTCAGTTGATATAATTTTTGAGAGAAATTTTCATTTTTGAAGTCCGGTTCTCTCTCTCTTTCTCTGCGTGAGAAACCCCATTTTCTTCGTGATTTAGGGTTTTATTTCTTGAGTGATTTCAGTGATTCAATGTTTGTGAGGCATATTACATACTGTAAATCGAAGGAGAGTGGTGCTATTGTGTA
>NW_019238159.1:776-1944 GCF_002742605.1 Olea europaea var. sylvestris | reverse complement strand
CGGTGTCGAAATGGGCTGAAATTTACAGGTCGATCGGAAACAAAAATCGCGCCGGGGTAAATTTCGTCATTTTTCGCCACAGTATCGATATGGGCTGAATTTTACAGATCGATCGGAAACAAAAATCGCGCCGGGGGCATTTTCGTCATTTTTTGCGACGGTGTCGAAATGGGCTAAAATTTGACAGGTCGATCGGAAACAAAAATCGCACCGGGGCCAATTTTGTCATTTTTCGCGACGGTTTCGAATGGGATTAAATTTGACAGGTCGATCGGAAATAAAAATCGCGTCAGGGGCAATTTCGTCATTTTTCGCGACGGTGTCGAAATGGGCTCAAATTTGATAGGTCGATCGGAAACAAAAATCGCGCCGGGGTGAGTTTCGTCATTTTTCGCGACGGTGTCGAAATGGGCAGAAATTTGACAGGTCGATCGGAAACAAAAATCGCGCAGGGGCCAATTTCATCATTTTTCGCGACGGTGTCGAAATGGGCTGAAATTTGACAGGTCGATCGGAAGCAAAAATCGCGCCGGGGTCAATTTCGTCATTTTTCGCGACGGTGTCGAAATGGGCAGTAATTTGACAGGTCGAACGGAAACAAAAATCGCTCCAGGGCCAATTTCGTCGTTTTTCACGACGGTGTCGAAATAGGCTGAAATTTACAGGTCGATCGGAAACAAAAATCGCGCCGGGGACAATTTCGTCATTTTTCGCCACAGTGTCGATATGGGCTGAATTTTACAGGTCGATCGGAAACAAAAATCGCGCCGGGGGAAATTTCGTCATTTTTTGCGATGGTGTCGAAATGGGCTAAAATTTGATAGGTCGATCGGAAACAAAAATCGCACCAGGGCCAATTTCGTCATTTTTCGCGACGGTATCGAATGGGCTTAAATTTGACAAATCGATCGGAAACAAAAATCGAGCCGGGGGCAATTTCGTCATTTTTCGCGACGGTGTCGAAATGGGCTCAAATTTGACAGGTCGATCGGAAAACAAAAATTGCGCCGGGGCGAGTTTCGTCATTTTTCGCGACGGTGTCGAAATGGGCAGAAATTTGACAGGTCGATCGGAAACAAAAATCGCGCCGGGGCCAATTTCGTCGTTTTTCACGACGGTGTCGAAATGGGCTAAAATTTACAGGTCGATCGGAAACAAAAATCGCGCC
>NW_019238159.1:0-707 GCF_002742605.1 Olea europaea var. sylvestris | reverse complement strand
TGTCGAAATGTGCTGAAATTTACAGGTCGATCGGAAAGAAAAATCGCGCCGGGGTCAATTTCGTCATTTTTCGCCACAGTGTCGATATGGGCTGAATTTTACAGGTCGATCGGAAATAAAAATCGCGCCGAGGGCAATTTCGTCATTTTTTGCGACGGTGTCGAAATGGGCTAAAATTTGACAGGTCGATCAGAAAGAAAAATCGCACCGGGGCCAATTTCGTCATTTTTCGCGACGGTTTCGAATGGGCTTAAATTTGAAAGGTCGATCGGAAACAAAAATCGCTCCGGGAACAATTTCGTCATTTTTCGCGACGGTGTCGAAATGGGCTTAAATTTGACAGGTCGATCGGAAACAAAAATCGCGCCGTGTCCAATTTCGTCAGTTTTCGCGACGACGTCGAAATATGCTGAAATTTGACAGGTGATCCGAAACAAAAATCGCGCTACGGCCAATTTCGTCATTTTTGCGACGGTGTCGAATGGGCTGAAATTTGACAGGTCGATCGGAAACAAAAATCGCGCCGGGGCAATTTCGTCATTTTTCGAGACGGTGTCGAAATGGGCTCAAATTTGACAGGTCGATCGGAAACAAAAATCGCGCCGGGCGAGTTTCGTCATTTTTCGCGACGGTTTCGAAATGGGCTGAAATTTGACAGCTCGATCGGAAAAAAAATCATGCCGGGCCAATTTCGTCATTTTTCGCGA
>NW_019238158.1:0-1944 GCF_002742605.1 Olea europaea var. sylvestris | reverse complement strand
TAAGGTATCCAGCACGTCCCCTGCCTCTTGTTATTTCATATAGATAGATATATATATCTTATAAGCCAAAAAATAATACAAGAAAAAGTCAAATGTAGCATGAAAAGGCCACCTCATGCTTAACACTTGGTAACTTGGCTGTATCTCATGTTTTATTAATCCTTAGGGAAGATTCACGTCCCCAACCCCTTTAATACTCTATATATACCTCTTACCAAGATTCTTAGCCTTCCAAAGTTATCCCCGATTGACCATCAATTGAAAGAGAAAGCAAAAAGGAATCGAGAGAAGTAGAAACAAGGAGCCGAAACTAAATTTCTGTATAGGTAAGTTTAGCTCGCAATTTTGAAGGTTGTTTTCATTGTCTTTGAGGGTATTATAATCTCTTGAGCCTATGAAATTACTTGATATTATGTTGGGTTAGGTGTTTGCGCTCCAAACCAAGCTAGATAGTCTCCTATCACTAGGCTCACCAACCAAACTGGACATTGATTTTGATTATTCCTACTACAAAACAAACCATAAGGGTTGTTTCCAGCCATGAGTTCCCCTACATTATTATGGCAAAAGATTGACAATTGTTGGAGATATATTGAGGAAAACAAGTAATGATAGAAATTCATAGTCGCTAGGTTCTACCTATTCAACCCTTGATTTTGGATAATAGTAAGAGTATAACTTATATCTATCAATATGAATGTTTTTAATACAAGCAAGGAGTATAGAGATGATTTTGATGGCTGAAAATTCTGTTGGTGGCATATTAATACAATGGAAAATCGAAAACTATCACATGGAAAACAAAAATGGCTGATTTGATGTGGTGAAAAAGGCACGGTTTTTGAGGCTGAAAACACTTCACTTGTCATAACTTTAGAACATGATCACCTTTACATCCATGTTATAGAAGTGTGGCATAAAATTCAGAGTCGTCGGATATAGATAAGGGGCTGAGAAAGGATTTGAAAAATATTTGGATGGGAATGGAAATCTGTAAACAGGCTCTGTCCATATGTGTGTTTAATGTGATTTCAACCTTTACATATGATGGTTATGATCGTTGAGTATGAGGTTGCGGAACCTATTAACATTGATTTTCAGCAAATAGATCATTCATGACCATTTTCATTTGCATACACGACATGTGATCATGGTTGAAAATTGTACATTTTCAAATTGAATTTTTCTTATAAATTTTTTATTGACCACTACTAGGGCACCGAGGCATATGAGGAATGCTTATGTGATACGTTTTGGCATCAGGGGTGATATTTCCTAGGTGATTGCAAAGGTAGACAAAGGATAGGCCTTTGGTGATCATGGGACGATAGACCACTCGACTATGCCCTTGTGATATTACGATTACAGGCGCTGTCTGGTGGGATACTTCCTGGGAGATCATAGAGGTAGTTAGGGGATGGGCCTTTAGTGGTTAAGAGAGGATGGTCCACTCGTCGGTGTTGATTTCATATTGTCCATTCGATTGCTGATTATTGATATTGATATTATGAAAAGCTCTATCGGTGCATAGTAGGTGGGTCAAGGGCCCAATGAAATGAAAACATTCAATTGAAATGATTTCTAGTTGATTTTGATGAATATTGGAATATGATGCATCTTTAGCATAATGTTTAAAATGAATGACATGAAGCCATATATCATTATTACTCATACTCATGACACGTATGATTTTTGCTTACTAAGCATTAGCTTATGTTGTTCTTGCATTGTAAGTGAGCATGAAATTACATAGAGATCATGGCTAGCGGTGGAGCTCTTATGAGATTCCAGAGTTTGATGTACATGGATGACAACCTGTAGGGTTATTTTGTGGGCTATTGTTTTGAGCTTACAATCTACAATGTTATATTTTGGAGATCCTGTATTGTATGACTTTTGAAATGGCCTGTAGATATGTTTATAACCTTAGAACATATGTGTTGG
>NW_019238157.1:0-1944 GCF_002742605.1 Olea europaea var. sylvestris | reverse complement strand
GTCGGAATGGGATGAAATTTGAGAGATTGATCGGAAACAAAAATCGCGTCGGGGGCAATTTCGTCATTTTTTGCGACGGTGTCCGAATGGGCTGAGATTTGACATATTGGTCGGAAACAAAAATCGTGCCGGGGGCAATTTCGTCATTTTTCGCGATGGTGTCGGAATGGGATGAAATTTGAGAGATTGATCGGAAACAAAAATCGCGTCGGGGGCAATTTCGTCATTTTTCACGACTGTGTCCGAATGGGCTGAGATTTGACAGATTGGTCGGAAACAAAAATCGTGCCGGGGGCAATTTCGTCATTTTTCGCGACGGTGTCGGAATGTGCTAAAATTTGGCAGGTTGATCGGAAACAAAAATCGCGCCGGGGCAATTTCGTCTTTTTACACGATGGTGTCGGAATGGGATGAAATTTGAGAGATTGATCGGAAACAAAAATCGCGTCGGGGGCAATTTCGTCATTTTTCGCGACGGTGTCGGAAAGGGCTGAAATCTGACAGATTGATCGGAAACAAAAATCGCACCGGGGGCAATTTCTTCATTTTTCGCGACGGTGTCGGAATGGGCTAAAATTTGGCAGGTTGATCGGAAACAAAAATCGCGCCGGGGCAATTTCGTCATTTTTCGCGACGGTGTCGAAATCGGATGAAATTTGAGAGATTGATCGGAAACAAAAATCGCGTCGGGGGCAATTTCGTCATTTTTCGCGACGGTGTCGGAATGGGCTGAAATTTGACAGATTGATCGGAAACAAAAATTGCACCGGGGGCAATTTCATCATTTTCGCGACGGTGTCGGAATGGGCTAAAATTTGGCAGGTTGATCGGAAACAAAAATCGTGCCGGGGCAATTTCGTCATTTTTCGCGACGATGTCGGAATGGGCCGAAATTTGACTGATTGATCGGAAACAAAAATCGCACCGGGGGCAATTTCGTCATTTTTCGTGACGGTGTAGGAATGGGCTGAAATTTGACAGGTTGATCGGAAACAAAAAACGCGCCGGGGGCGATTTTGACATTTTTCGCGACGGTGCCGGAATGGGCTGAAATTTGGCAGGTTGATCGGAAACAAAAATCGTGCCGGGGCAATTTCGTCATTTTTCGCGACGGTGCCGGAATGGGCTGAAATTTGGCAGGTTGATCGGAAACAAAAATCGTGCCGGGGCAATTTCGTCATTTTTCGCGACGCTGTCGGAAAGGGCCGAAATTTGACTGATTGATCGGACACAATAATCGCGCCGGGGGCAATTTCGTCAAGTTTCGCGACGGTGTCGGAATGGGCCGAAATTTGGCAGGCTGATCTGAAACAAAAATCGTCCCGGGGGCAATTTCGTTTTTTTTCGCGACGGCTTCGGAATGGGCTCAAATTTGACAGGTTGATCGGAAACAAAAATAGCGCCGGGGGCAATTTCGTCATTTTTCTCGACGGTGTCGGAATGGGCTGAAATTAGTCGTTGATCGGAAACAAAAATCGTGCCGGGGGCAATTTCGTCATTTTTCGCGAAGGTGTCGGAATGGGCTGAAATTTGACAGATTGATCGGAAACAAATATCGCACCGAGGACAATTTCGTCATTTTTCGCGACGGTGTTGGAATGGGCTGAAATTTGACAGATTGATCGGAAACAAAAATCGCGTCGGGGGCAATTTCGTCGTTCTTTCGCGATGGTGTCAGAATGGGCTGAAATTTGGCAGGTTGATCGGAAACAAAAATCTAGCCGGGGGCAATTTCGTCATTTTTTTGCGACGGTGTCCGAATGGGCTGAAATTTGACAGATTGATCGAAAACAAAAATAGCGACGGGGGCAATTTCGTCATGTTTCGCGACGGTGTCGGAATGGGCCGAAATTTTGCAGGATGATCTGAAACAAAAATCGCCCCGGGGGCAATTTCGTTTTTTTCGCGACGGCGTCGGAATGGGCTCAAATTTGACAGGTTGAT
>NW_019238156.1:146531-153586 GCF_002742605.1 Olea europaea var. sylvestris | reverse complement strand
AATACGTGAAAAGGACCCAAATGGAAGAAAACCAAAAGTTCGAGGACCAAAGTGTAAATAGCCAAAAGATGACTTGCAAGCACGAACGAAGATGTGAAAGAGTTAAGGACCAATTTGTTGAAAACATAAACTGTTGGAAGTAGAAAAAAAGCGAAAAGAGGTCAAGAAACGAGAAAATGAAGTTCAGGGACTAAATTACGACTTTTGAAAAGTTTCCAATACTATGCGGTCGCATAGTATAAAACTCCATGCGATCGTATACCTATTTTTAGCAAGTTTCAGGGCCAAAATCAATTGAACTATGTGGTAACATTTGAATGGACTATGCGATCGCATAGTACAATTTAGGGCTGCACAAAAAAATCGCGAAATCGCAAATCGAACAGAAACCATTGAGTTGAAACCGTTGGTTTGGGTTCACGTGGACCTGTGGTTTCTTTTTCTTCAAATCGAACCAAACCGTTTCAAAATGGTTTGGTTTAGATTTTGATTTTCAAAAACCGCACAAAACCAAACCGAATCGTTTTTAAATTTTTTAATTAAAAAATTAATTTTATTAACTAAAACTTTCTACAGTTTTCATTTTTTTAAAAAAAATACAAATTTAACAATACAAATTACAACTAGCCTATTGAAATAATCATAGAAAGTAAATTAGGTTCATCATTGTTGACATATGATTTAATAGGTTCACAATACCTGTTCTCACCTGATATCTAAACTAAATTAAAATTATTCCAAAATCATATAAAAAAAACATATATTTTCAACAATGTAAATCATAATTTAACAAAACTACATCAGTATAATTTAACAAAACTACATCAGTAAAATCATGTCCAAAGTTTCAGAAACCATAACATAAGCTCTAATTTCCCCAACATTTGACGCTTATCTACCACCACTAAATAAGTCGCTAGTCACATTTACCTGTTAGTCTACTAATATCTACCTGAATCACTTCTTTCTCTCTTCTCTTTCGATAAGTCTTAGATTTTTATTTTGACCATTTTCCATTGTTCTTTCTTTTATTTGTTTTTTTTGAACTTATTATACACTTGTGAGTTTTGGTTTAGATAGAAAAATGATTGTTTGTATGCCTAGATGATTAAGGAACTCGTTTTTTATTTGAAAAGAACGAATGATAAAAAGTGTATTGATTATGTGAAAAATGTTGAAGTTTCCTAACTAGTATTACTCCTTTTACTTTATATCTCACGAGCAAAACGAAAATGAGTTTTAACTAAACTATAATAGAATGTAACTCTACATTTACCAACCACTATATAACAATATGAATGTCAAACAAGAAAAGGTAAATAAAAATGAAGAAAGATATATTTGTTCTATTAACATCTTTTAGTAACCAATTTTGAAAATAACGTATGCATGTGTTCTATGGTAAATATGAATGTAATTTAACATTTAACATTATTAGTTCTCGTTTACACTTATATTTAACTATGTTCAATACATTATTATAATGTCGAAAGGTAAACCGCGGATTAAAACCGAACCAAACCGCAAAATATGGTTTGGTTTGGTTTGAAAAAATTTCAAACCGCTAAAAATGGTTTGAGTTGAAAATATAGCACAAACCGCCCAAACCGAATCGCGTTCACCCCTAGTACAATTCCAGCATAAAAATTTTGGTTTTCTTATTTGATTAAAATTCTTATGGAAACAAATCTTTGAACATTTTTAAAAACCATAGGACTATCCAAGAACGTGCATATTAACATCAAGACGCAAGATACAATTCAAGTTGTTAAATTGGTGATGTATTTTCTTTATTATTATTTTTGTTTTCTTCTTTTCATCATGCTAGGCTAGATTTATTTGTGCTAGGAGAACGATGAACCATATGATATGACTTTTTAATCTTTAGTTTTATATTATTGACATTAAAACTTTTTTTTTTTGGGAATTTGAATGGTTTATATCAATTTATTTTTTCCACAATTATTGTGCACGTGATTGTGTGAATTTGGTGGCTTGTTTCATACATTCGAAAGAAGTGGAATATGCTCGACATGGTATAAATTGTCGTAAGGTCCAATAAGAGATAGAAATATATCACTATGCTCTATGTGAATCTTTAAGTGTTTATAAAAATTCACGCATTCTTGTGTATTCACGTCCATCATAGAGATATAGTTGGATCATATATGAGAATAGGTTCAACATTCGTCGAGAGAGATTGTTGAATAAAATAGAAATATTGATTTGTTAAAATTCAATCGTGTTGTCAAAGTGTATAACTAAGTTAAAAATTGATTATTGAATGGAGATCGCAATACTAGTACGTTTGTTATTCATTAAAACACATCAACCTTCAATTAGCGTATTTACATTTAATTTAGTTAATTCATTCACAATTGCTTAAGTAGTTTAATTTTAGTTATAACTTCAACATAGCAAACATATCATATCATTCTCGTTTCGATTAAGGTCATGGTAGTAGAATTTGAACTAAATAAATCTCTGTGGGACGATACTTGGACTCCTAATCCACTGTATTACATGATAACTAACCGTTCCCTCATGGTGATTTTATATCTAAATATATTTTTGTGAACATTTGGTAAACCTAAAAAAGTTAATTTATAATTTATTTTTAAAAGTCAAATTTTAATCTTAACCACACATGATGTATCCACAACTCATTTCAAGAGGAATAGTGGTGAAGATCATAAAATGTGTGAAAATAATAGTATATTTGAATTTACAATTGAAAATAAAGTTTGACTTTTACTAAATAATAAAAATAAAATTTATATTAGTAATGACGTTAGATAAACAAAGGCATAATTCTAGTTGTAAACTTGTAGGTTGTAGCCTCAATTGGTGATTATAACATTAAAATAGTGTATTATCTTCATGGGAGCCTTTCTTAGACCAACTACTATAAGTTTTTCTTTAATTTTTTATCGTATGATTTTCTAAACAAGTTGTTTCAACCATCTTCCCATAAAATGGTAGGTTCATCTCATCCCATTGAGACTCCAAACTACCTATCCTCCATTTCCTCGTGTGTGTCCTCATTGCACATGTATTAATATTTGACTTAGTCATCCTGTTTGTGTCTACATCGGACATATTTTAATGTTTGATCAAGCTAGTCTTCATTTCTAGCATATTTATATTATTTAAAGGGCAAAATAGTTAAGTACTTAGCTCAACAACCCATTCTAGTGCCTCGTATTCGATCCTTTATTCTGTAAATAAATGGGTCGTTATAGACCGGTGAAGGTTTCCTTCTAAAAGTCATTTCTAATAAATACATAAAGTCGTGAATTCAAAGTTTTACTGGCTTTTTCCAAACAATTTTTTCTAATATCCAACAATGTATTGTGAGAGTGATCAATTTGATATTTTCACGTAACAAATTGTTTAAAAAGAATATTTTGATATATCAACTATGAAAATTTCAACTACATCTTGCAAAATCGTTTCTTATATATCACATATCTCCATTGATTTAGAGAGTATTACAGAAGACTCGAACTTAGGCCTAAGTCTTCTTTGATATTATATTAGAATTGAAAAATAATAATCTTTGATATAAATGTGCGGATGTAGGGGGGACTAAAAAAATTAGGTAAAACATTTTTTTTATGTAATTTTTTTATTATTATTTTTTTTTACATATTAACCTAATTTGATTTTTTTTTTTTTTAGTCCAATCCTAGATCTGTCTCTGTTGATATGTGTTTTCCACGTCGCCTCTTCACCAACAAATAGGGAAGAATAATGAATAATTTAATAGCTGAAATCATTGAATCACATCACAACTTGATTTGTAAGAAGTAAATGAATAATGAAAATAGAAAAATATAAGAAGATCCAATCAATATTTAGCAATATGTACGTCATATAAAATCTTGTTTTTATAACTTATTTAGTGATAAGATTTCAAAGTAATTCTAGTTAGAAACATTTAATTAACTAAATCCTACAAAATTAACAAGTAAAATGACCTCATAGAAAAATATTTAACTCGCGCCAAATATCTAAATTCCTTGGGTAGTTTAGTTTCTTAACACAGTTCAAATGAATCTAATATGCATTTGACTTAAGGTTTCATTATTTTTTATTCTTTGATCATTTCTGAATGGTCTAAAGTCTTCAAGAATATTTTGACACAATATTAGATGATAATGTTTAAATTAAATGATATTAAATTTAAATGGTAAATGTTACACCTCGTATCCGAAGCTCTCAGTGGAGACCAAGCAAATGCACTACATGCAGACACCTATCAATCAACACGATAAAAAATGAAGAAAGTGAACAAGGTGATCTTTGGTCGAGCACTATCTTCGTCCAAAACCCTTTGGTCAAAGCACTTCCACTTTTGATGTCAACGAGCCAAGTCGAGTTGGCTCCCTAGTTGAAACTCGAGACTTGGGCTCGGCTTGGATAAAATGAGTGAGCTTTTTTTAGGCCCAAGCAACTTGGCCAAAAAAATTAGGCTCAACTCGAGCTTTCGGCTTGAGCCTTTTCGAGCCGAGCCGGGAAGGCTCAATTTTGGTTTTGGTTATGGTTTCGATTTCGGTTTCGGTATGTATTTTTTTTCCTTTAAAGTTCTAAGGCAGTCGAACGCTGCATTTATTTAAAGGCAACCTCTATGGCCTTTTTTAAG
Source organism: Olea europaea var. sylvestris (assembly GCF_002742605.1). NCBI lineage: Eukaryota > Viridiplantae > Streptophyta > Magnoliopsida > Lamiales > Oleaceae > Olea > Olea europaea. The sequence goes on along the minus strand of NW_019238156.1, from coordinate 148,941 downwards.
GCAGGAGGTTGCTGCCTTTAAAATGTTAATTTATTTTATTTATTAAATATAGGCTGTGAGCCCGAGCCAGCAAGTCACACGGGCCAGCTCGAGCTTTGCCCAGCATCCCAAAATGGGCCTCTAGCCGGGTTGGACCGGGCTTTTGTTCGGGCCGAGCTACGGATGGCCCAACGAGCCCGATTGCCATCCCTAGACCAAACCACAACACATCCGAAATTCTCTCTCAAAACCGAAGCGCCTATTGCCTTGAAAGTAGATTTGAAAAATATCTTTATAAATGATTCATGTAACGTTTATATTAATGAATGTCAGAAGTGTCAATATAAGATGTACGGTGGCTGATCCCTTATCAATGTAATTAATATAGGGCAAAGAGTGATGTGAAGCTCCGGCCACTGGGGTAAGATCCGTGGTTCTGATCCAACGGTGACCACGTAGGCCTTAGCTCTATAAATAGCAGCTCTTCTAACATGTAAAGGAATTTTTGACAAAAATAAAAAATAAAAAAACTTCACCTGACTGACATAATAAACCCCCCCCCCCCAAGAAGGAGAAGAAGCCACTGGAACAAGTGCAAAAGTTTTGAATACTTACGAATTTAGGCAAAAAGACACCGAACAGAATTGATTGAAATCACAAAAGGAAGACTTGAAGGAAAGTTTAAAGAAGATGGGAAGAACAAGGAGGAAATTCTGTGATTAAATTCGAATTCTATTATCAACAAAGGTAAAAGTGTTTTGCCCTAGGTTGACACCTTTTATAGTTAGAGGCACTAAATCCTAATCGTTGGATGTCAATCTAGATCATCCAACCGCTCCTTTGAAATTCAATCTAAACCACGAAAATCATGATTATCGTATCACCTTTTATGACCCAAATTAGAGCGTCTGTACCACGCGTTCCAACGTGCCTAAACCACGAAAAAGACGCCCACGATAGCTATCATTACTTACTAAATGCGATGACGATTGCGTGTACGGGAAACTGAACCGCTTCAACTATCTTTTTTGGATAATGCAAAAGACAGCCCATCATTTCAGCACAATAATTAAGGAGGCCTCATATTCCTAAACAATTCAACTAGTATATCTTCTCAGAATTATTGCCTTTCAACTTTGGTCAATCACTGAAGTGGACCACTTCAGCCTTCACATTAAAAGCTTCAACAACACAGTGTTTGTCAAATGGATCTCAGCTTTGATAAGTACTTTGCACATCTCATTTTAGTTACATTTTTTAATTCCAGTTCTCATATAAACATTCACAATTAGACTTTGGGGATTATCTTGGATGGTTAAAACCACCCCAACAAAATTTTTAAAGTTACACAAAGTCCATGCACCAAAGCAATGATCATACATAGACTTGGGGAACTATTGTTACACCTCGTATCTGAAGCTCTCAATACAGACCACGTGGATACATGCAGACAACTGGCAGTCAACAAGATCAAAAATAAAGAAAGGGAACAAACTGCACTTTGGCCGAAGCACTTCCTCTTCTGACCAAGCCACAATGCATTCGAAGCTCTCTCTTAAAGTCGAAGAGCTTTTTGCCTTTAAAGTGGTTCTGAAGAATATTTGTAGGAATTATCAATATAACGTTTGTATTAATGAATATCAGAAGTGTTGGCACAGGATGTAGGGCGAATGACTCCTTGTCAATGTAATTAATGTAGAGCAGAGAGTAATGTGAGGCTCTTACTGCTAGGATGAGGCCTTGTGGTTCTGATCCAACTGTGACTATGTCAGCCTTAACTCTATAAATAACAACTCTTGTAACATATAAAGGCATTTTAGGCAAAAAAATATAGAAAATAAAAATTTCATCTACTTGAAATCATAACCTTCTACATGCATGAGATTGGGTTCATTTTGGATAGAGTTGTTCACGATTGATCATTTATTTGCAGTCATTCTTTGTGATATTGTCGGTGCCCGAACTCTTTCGTCTCGTTTCAGAAAGCATCTCCCACGTCCATTTTCACCATGACCCTCCAACGGTGTTTTCGGTCAAAATGTGTTGGAAATTGCTTACATGGATGCGAGTGGGCCCGACATCTGTTATCCACGTTGTCATTGCAAAAAGGTTAACAATAAACATATAATGAAAAGCTTAATCATTAGAACCAAAAATTTTTGAGTTTGTTCTTTTCCAAAAATTGTGGATGAATTCATAATTGAATAAAAGCTTGTCTAATACAATGTTTTTTAGGGAAAAATGATTTTTAAGAATGTGTGACTAAAAAGTGGAGAAAAAGTTGTGGGTTTCATGAAATATTTGTTTGAAAATGATATCATTATAACATTCCATAACTTAGCTCCTATTTGATAGTTTTATTTAAATTATAAGTTGATTAAACATTATTTTTAGGGTAATTAGCACAAAACGTCCCCACCTTTCATTTTTT
>NW_019238156.1:138485-146385 GCF_002742605.1 Olea europaea var. sylvestris | reverse complement strand
TCTCTCTCTCTCTCTCTCTCTCTATTCTCTTTTTCTCCAAATAGGTCAGCCACCTTAGAAGCTAAAAAATTTCAGCAAACCACTACCAAAACTGTTGGACCACCATAATACTGATAAGCCATCACTTCCCTCTACACATACCATCCAACATCCAACCTTGAAACCTTCGTGCCAATAAATTTGTTCAGAATTAAAAGTCAAAATACCCAACTCGTGAATACAAATATTGGCGGCATCACCTGTTCCGGAGAGACCCATGCCATTTCCAACACACCAATTGACTATACTCACTAGGACGCCTCTCTTTACGGTCTTAGAATATCAACAGATAGTTTAGCGGTATACAGGTTCGACGGTTTGGACCATGGTTGGTTGGAGTTTTTTCACTTCTAACGTAATAGTCCCATTTGGAAAAGAAGAGAAGAGAAAGAGAGTTTTTTTTTTTAATATTTTAATAAGGCCTAATAGTGAAAAGCATCCCTATGTTTGACACTTCTTGCAGAAAACGTCCATACGTTACATTTTTTTGCATTTTCATCCCTATTTCCACGTTTCATTGCGAAAAAGTCCTTTTTCGCCAATTTGAAACATATGGACGTTTTTCATACTATAGGCCAAACGTAGGGACGTTTTGTGCTATTAAGTATTTTAATAATTATTTGGACTCACTTGTACTTTTTAAAACATTTAGGAGTAAAATTGTAATTTATTCTTTATTTTTCTTTTCTTTTTTTTTTTGGTTTTATTTAAATGAGAGGATATTTTGGTCATTTTAAATTAAAAATGGTAAAAATGATGTTTCCCACAAAGAAATGTGGAAAATAAGGGCAAAAAATGAAAGGTGGAGATGTTTTCCACAATAAACCTTAAAGGTAGGGACGTTTTGCGCTAATTACTCTTAATTTTAACCAAACATTCCATTGGATTCAAAACTTTTATAAACTTCTAATCACATCTATGGTATTTTCTGGGATCCACCAACTTATAATTTAAAAAAGTTTTGTCAAATAGGGACTTAAAAATTACTTGGACATGTTTTATTGTTTGATATAGGAATCAAGTATAGCTTATAAAATTTCACTGGATATGTTTTATTTTAGTGTTTCACTTAGTCATCACGTTTGTGTCTGCATTGGACATGTTTAATGTGACATGACTCATCTTCATTTCACGTGTTTAGCCTAATAAAATTATATTATGGATAAAATAGTTAATTAGTTTTCCCAACAACCCAATGTAGGGCATTGGGTCCTTTATTCTGTAAAGAAATGAGTTGTTACAGTCACATGTGATGTTATTCTAAAAGTCATTTTTAATAAAAAGGTCATTTTTAATGAATAGATAAAGTAAACGTATGAGTTTGATTATATTGTTATAACAACTTTATCTAAAATAATATGATGTATTATGACAGTGATAAATTGATATTTGTACACAAGGAGTTGTTAAAAAGGAATATATTAGCAAAATTGATTATGAAAATTTCAATTAAATCATGCAAAACCATCTATTATACGTCGTATGTATTTCATTTATTTAGATAGGAGTAGAGATAGATGATACTCGAACATAGACCCTATCTACTTTGATATCATAATATAAAATTATTCTGAAAAATAATAATCTCTGATATGTGTATTCCGCCCCCTCTCCACCAACAAATACGGAAGAGAAATGAATAATTCAATAGCCGAAATCGTTGAAACACAATACAACTTGATCTATAAGAATGAATAATGAAAATAGAAAAAAGTAAGACATGCAGTAATTTTATTATTATAGAATGTTAACCCTAATTGCCAGTAATTTAAAAAGTCGACAATTTATAAGAATTGATATAGAAAAAATAGCAAACTTATTTTTGTATGAAAGTTTGACTTGTCATCATATTCGCATGTACAGGCATTATAAATGACATTGCAACCAAGCTAGCGTTACAATGATCAATTGTTCTCTCAATTCTCAGCCTACATCTCCCTTGCTTTGATCAGAATATATAGAGAGATCAAGTATGACTATATTTTCTACATTACCATTTATATTCATATCAAGATTCTGTTCACCTAATTCATATACATTTTTGTGTATATAGGAGGGTTTTATGGGGAGTTCTGAAGATCGTTTTGCAGGGTTTAAGAATTTAGGTTTTAAGGGGAGTCGTGAAGATTGTTTTGCAGGGTTTAAAAATGTAGCACCCAAATTAGCCAATTGTGAACAGATGCAGCAGCCCAATAATACTGGAAGTCCAATATTAGACGTCAAATCAGAAACATTGGCAATCGAGGGTCCACGTTGCGAAAAACCTGTTAATGCGCTTGCAAACTTAACAGTCGATACTGCAGAAATTGCTGCTGCTGCTGCTGCTGCTGAGAAAGGATTTAACGCTGGTACAAATTTCCCAGTACAGAAAAATAGAAAATCCAACAAGAAGACCCGCAATAAAAGACAATTGAAAAAAGTTGCTGCTGCTGATAGGAACTACACACCGCCTAAAAGTGGGGAAAAACGTAAATGCGCATGTGTCACTGACTCTAACTCGAAGGATGATCCCCCTAGAATTAAAGTCGTCGAGAATATAATAACACATTGGATAATAATGGTTAAGCTAAATGATATTAAATTCAAATGGTAAACAAATAACGAAAAGTGCTCAAGATACACAAATCTTCAGTATTTGAACTGAAAACTTTTGAGGTTGTTCCTTTCCAAAATTTGAGGATAAATTCATAATTGAATGAAAGCTTGTTTGACACAAATTTTACACAGAAAAACGATTTTTAAGAATGTGTGGTTAAAAAGTGAGAAAACTTGTGAGTCTCATAGAACATGTATTTGAAAATGATTTGGTGGAAAAATAATTTCTTTAAAAATCTTTCACAAACAAGCCTTAAGTGAGGTGTACATGTTCTTTTTTCTATTTTAGGATTCCGACAAAATAGTCCTATAACTTGATAAAATCGTAATAATCAAATCTATTTTATGGCATTCTCATGGTAATACTCCAAACTTAGCTCCTGTGTTATAGTTTTTTTAAGAAGTTGGTTAAATTTTATTTATAACCACATATGTTATTAGATTCAGAACTCTTATCCATTTTTAATTACATATTTCATGATATTCACCAATTTATAATTTCAAAAAGTTTTGTCAACAGGGACTTAATAAATTATTTGCATTGTTAGCCTTATAACCCAATTAATTTACATATAAATCAAGAATTCAAATAGTTGAAAAGACTAAATGAGAAGAAATTAAGTATTTGTTTTTGAAAATCGATAGAATTAAAACCACGAAGGTTCGCAAAATCTCATGAGAACTTATTGTTGCGGGAAAAAGACATTAAGATCTTCGATTTGATGAAAACTGAGCTTAGTCAAACCATCCAATATAAAACACCAATCAACCCAATTGGCTCAATCCACAACTCTTTCTTTCCTTCGGTTGCCCAGTTTGATATTCCCACTAAGGACACACTTTGGTGGCTGCAATGTGCAGCACAAAGGAAGAGGATAGTTGTACATGAAGAGCTCAGGCACCAAAATATAAAACATAAAAAATAGCTACCCTCAGAAAAACACAATTGCAAGCAATTGTTAATTCCCAAACAAAGGCTCAATATATAGGTTTAGGGATAGATAGACAAACGGGCTAACTCAAGGTAAATTGAAGTAAATAGGTCATGAGCAATATTAACTAATTAAATTACTTTCAACGGTCCAAGTTGTTTTCGGATCTGGTCAACAAATTGATTTGTTGATAGTATAAAATTTAATTCAAACTGCTTAACATCTGAAATTTATTGGGTATCAAAACCCAACACTTATAAATGTACTTCCAGGAATAGGATTGATCTTCATCAACATGTGTTCTTTACTTCTTCACATCAATTTCTCAAGTTTCATCTTAACAAAATTTTATCATTTATAGAATATCAACCCCAATTGTAAGTAATTGAGAGAGTCAACATTTAATTAGAATTAATAAAGAAAAAACGACGAACTTATTTTTCATAATAATGACATTTCTTATTACTGTATAAAAGTTGACTTGTCCTCATATTCCCATATGCAGGCATTATAAATGACATTGCAACCAAGCTAGTAATGACCAATTGTTCTCTCAATTCTACGCATGAATCTCCCTTGCTTTGATCGGAATATATACAGGCTAGGTATGACTATTTTTTCTTCATTTGCGTATATATGCATATCAAGATTATGTTCACCTAATTCATATACTTCTTTTTATATATAGGAGATTTTTACGGCTAATCCTAAAGATCCCTTTGCCACGATTGCAAACATAGGACCCAATAATAAATATCCGAACTACGAGAGGCCACAAATAATTCATCATTATGTAGGAGTGTCAATATTTAGCTCGACGACTGGGATGGCCTGGGAAAAGCTCAAGCCAGCCCGTCTGTGACCCGATTCTAATGAGCCCCATTTTGGAACGTCGGGCCAAGCCCGAGCCAATCCACGTGTCTCTACCAGCCCAAAACCAAAATTATAAAAAAAAATAAACAAAACAAAACAAAATAAAATATACAGCTTTGGCAACTACACGTAGCTGCCTGCCTAGTTAAAATTTTCAGTGGCTGCCTTTAAAAAAAATGGGTAGCCAGCCAGGTTCGACTCGATAAAGTCAGAGTCGAACGCTCGGGTCGAGTTTAGATTTTTTGTCTTTTGCTAGGTTAAAAAAAAAAGCCCGAATCATTTTTACTTAAACCAAGCCCAAGCTTCGAGTTTTGACTTGTGAGCCGAATCGGCTTGGTTCGTTGACATCCTTATCATCATGTAAACTAATAATAATAGCTGTGCAATTTTAGACATTGAACCAGTAGCTTTTTTGTCTTTAAACACAAAATTTAAGAGACATTGAGATCACAAAGCATAGTATCAAGAAGACAAATCAATAAATAAGCAAAATCAGTTCATAAGCAAAAAGGTCTTCTTGTCAAAGCCGTTTTGATCTTGTTCTTGCTACTGCTTTTAAAAAATAATAATAATAATAAAATCTAATTTTCTTTTTTTAAGTTAACCTCCTATATGATGGAGCTTTTCCAAAAAAATAACTTCTTTTTGGTTTGTGTCTGGATCCCAACATCTTCTAACTTTGAGAGCTAGTTGCATGCGTTTGACATAATATTAATGATAATTGATAAGTGTGTTTTGTGCACTTATTCGAGCCATATTACTAAACTTTTATGTCATCAAATTATTAAATTTTACTTAACTTGAGTTAATTTTCATTTTTCAGTGTTAGACCCGTTTTGAAGCAATTGGAAAAGAAAGAATGATCAATTGGCCATTGGATGAAATTTTGAAAATAATATTTCACACTTTGAAAATTGAAGGACTTGAATTAAAATAAAAAAAGGCAGGGATTGCACAAATAATTGGACTCAAAGGACTAAATTGCATTAATTATGAAGAATGAGGCGTTGAAGACAAGCATCACATTATGTTGGCCTTTGAACATGGTAATTGAATGGGAATCAAATTTTATTTAAACTAGAATTCAAGAAAGCAGAAGGCAGGAAGGTCCAATTGAAATTATCAAAATGGGCCGAAAAACCAATTGGGAAAAGGTTGAAAAGTTCAGGGAAGAGTTCACATTTCAGGCATTAAGTTTACCCCAATTCAAAAATCAAGTAAATACTTTTAAAATTCAAAAATCAGGTACATATTTAATTAATTAAAGATATTTATTAAATATGGATAATAAAGTCGCAGTTATACAATTAATAATCACAGATTTATTTACTAGTCGCATATTGACAAACTAATTGATCACATGATTATTTCGGTCACAAATCAAAAATTTTGTAGGTCACATACTGTTTTGAGGTCACAGATCATTTCGAATTATAAGGTCACATATATTACAGTTTATCGGTCACAAATTATTTTGATCACAATTATCAAATTTTAAGTTTGAGTTGGTCACAGATAACCAAATTGTTGGTCACAGATCAAATACTAAGTCATATTTCTTGCCACCATTGCCACTTTCCACCACACTCACCCTGTCCCTGTCGTTGGCTACTATCTCATCGTTGACACTACCAGTCTACCACAACCATCACAAATTCCAAAAAGTTGGTCACAGATTCCAAACACCCCCACCATCGATCTCAATCTAGCACCAATCTTAATCACAAATCACCACCAAATTGCCGTTTGCACCATTCCATAGCAACCACTACATTACAGCATGACCAGACCCTATCCTGATCCCATTCCACCACAATACGTGGTCACAAATACTATTCACCCCGTCACAGCACCATCACAACCATCGCCAACACTACCACCACCACATGAAAACCACCACCGCTACCTAATAGCCATCGCACCAAGCCAAGCTGGCCACCAGCTACCACCTGCTCTCCTTCAACATACCAACAATACTATTCCACAAACACAACCTCAAAACCACACTAGATTTCTCCACTCCACTAAGCATATTAGATCGAAAAGGAGGATGAAATCACCTTCAAAATTGCTATCAGCGATCCAAAAATCCCCAAGCCCCTCCCTAAATTTTCTACAACATTTCGAGCAACGATCTCATGAATTCGCAGCATCTCAACGCCATTCAGTGTCATCTTCAAGTGGTCTTGTCTTGTCTTCCAATGAGTGTGCTATAGTCAAAGGCACAAAAGTGCTGAAGGAATGGAGGCGATCGCTGAATGTTGGTGTCACGTTGCATCGTCGTCGGCGCGTCATCGTCTCTGGTGTGTTATTGTCTCCAACAGTAAAGAGAGAACGGGGAGGGATGTAGAGAGAGAATGGTGAGAAAAAATAATTAGGGTTTGGGAAGTGGGGAAATTGAAGGTGGGTGGTTTTATAGTTAGATTAATATATGATATTTACACAAATAAATTTCATACTTTATTTATGAATTGTGCACTCACAACTTGGTTGTTGTCACGTGTGTTGTACGAGTTTTATATTTATTGTATTTTTGTTAGCGTCAAAATTACAGATTTTTCAAAACTTGTTGAAGATTCGAAATGTTTGGTGAAATCCAATCGTTTGGTTCATTGCATTATCGCAGGATGCATGAAGATCTCAAAGATTTCTTTTTCGTTTTTTTCCTCATTTTTTATTTTTTAATTTATTTTGTTCATATTATAAATTTTTTTTTTGTATAAATTCTTTTCCCTTTATGATAAAACTTAATTTTTTTCAATTTTAATTAAATAATATTTATATATTCTTTATTTCATTTTCGCAACTTTCATTTGTTTAATTTTTTTTATTATAATTTTTTTAATTTTTTTTTAAATTTCTTTTTTTTCATATTATAAATAATTTTTATTCGATTTAAAATTCTTTTTAATTATTTTCGTTTTATGATAAAATGTGATTTTTTCAATTTTAATTAAACAATATTTATATTTATTTTTGATTGTTTCAATTTAATTAAAACACTTTATAACAATTTTTTTCCATTTTCTTTTTTTTTATCCCTTTTTACCTACATTTACAATATAAAACGATATCTTTTTTCCTACGTTGAATGACAAAATGATACCATTTTGTCCTTTAATATTATAAAGGATTAAATATACCTTATACATAATTATGAAAAATATTAATTATTTAATTAATTATAATTAAATCTTGATCAATGTATGTTATATCACTCATTACCTTAATGTTTGAGATGCATTTTTTTTAAATGAAAAAAATCAAGATAATGACTAAAATCAAGAGTCCTAAACTTAAGGATTATTTTTCTCAACTCTGCATCTAGATGATATTTCATCCTGCAAAAAATCAAATGTTAGAACTTGAACAAGAGAAAATGGAGTAAAACACAATCTCAAAAAATTAAGCAAACCAAATTATAACTATCATTTTACAAAAATACTAATAAAACAACCAAA
>NW_019238156.1:129640-133442 GCF_002742605.1 Olea europaea var. sylvestris | reverse complement strand
TTTTCTCCATTGGCACCTTTACAATCAGTTTATGAAAAACATCTCTCAAAGTAAGACAACGATTCTTCAAGTGAATGTCATAGCCATTCTCAAATAATTGTCCCAAACTTAAAATATTAGATTTCAAAGTAGGTATATAATAAACTTGAGAAATCAAAAGATGACTTTCATTTTTAGCACGAATAAGAACATCACCTTAGCCTTTTATTGAAACTTTATTTTCATCTCCAAAAATAATGTTGCCTTTTATTGACTCGTTTATTGTTAAGAATAACTCCTTGGTGCCACTCTTGTGATTGGCGGCACTGGTATCAAGGTACCACGATTGTTTATCCTTTTCTTCTTTGGTTGCCAGCAACAACAACAATCCTTCATCTTTCTTTGCTTTAACATAATTCACCCTCTTTTCATTATTGGTGGTGTCACTCCTACATTCGGAAGTATAGTGACCATATTTATGACAAGTGTAACATTGAACATTGGACTTGTCATATCTTCTTTCGCCACCTCTCTTGGAGCCATAGTTCCAACGCCCTCGTTCTCTCGACTGATTGCTTGATCCTTCATTATTCAAATTTTGTTTTCCATCATTTCTTTCATTACCACAACCATAATTTCCTCCGTGACCACGACCATGAATTTGACCTCTTCCTTGATATCGTCCTTGCTCTTTCTATTGACCTCCAAAGAAGACATTCGTTTGGAGAACTTGAGCCATTGATTCTCCTTTATCTTTCTTCATACGCTTGCAAGAACCCCATGAGTTGATCGAGGGTCATGATATCCAAGTCATTAGACTCTTCAATGGCAATACTATCAAACTCAAGTTTTGAGTCAAGCGATCTAAGAATTTTCTCGATGACACAACTTTCTTCAATATTCTCCCCTTACCGCTTTATATGATTGACAATGGAGGACACTCTAGTGAAATAGTCAAAGACAGATTTAGACTCTTTCATGTGCAGAGATTTGAACTCCCACGAAGTATTTGAAGGCGAACCTTCTTCAACTTTTCAATTCCCTTGAAATTGTTCTCGAGAATCTCCCAAACTTCCTTAGCTTTGTTAAGGACGCAACTTTCTCGAACATGGCTTCATCTAAGCCCATGTGAATAATAGAGAGAGCGTGTTGATATAACTTGCGGTACCTTTGCAATGCTTTCCTTTGTGCTTGATTTAATGCTCCTTCATTCTCTAGTTCATCATAGCCTTTCTCTACAACTTCCCAAGTCTTTTGTGAGCCGAGCAATGCCTTCATGCATGTGCTCCAATGTCCATAATTTTCTTTGTTAGTTTGGGAACAACAAAAAAAAATGAACTATTCATCTTTGAATGGCTCTGATACCACTTTGTTGGAAATAAAAAATTATGGTATGAAAGACTAGAGAGAAAAATTCAGAGAATTCTCGAAAAATATTTATATTCTATGGCTTGGCTCATAAAATATCTCAAGCACAAGACCTTTTATAGGTACAAAGGTTTCCAAATATATTGTATGAACTTAAGAGAGACTAATTAACAACTTTTCCTACATACTGTGAATAATATGATACAAAGAACCATTTGGATACATGATTTAAATAAATGCATGAATATTAAATAAACTAATTCATGTATCAAATTTAATTTTTTCATCATTCATGAAAAAGTTTAATTTTTAACAAAACTGACATTCGCTAGACAGTTCTAAAGTTCATCCTAGTTTAGATCGAATAAACATTAATATAATATGGGATAATTAGAACTCTTATTCAACTATCAATATAGAAAAAAATTACAAATTGGTGCATATATTTGGAAACTAGTATTTTAACTGTATATATGGTTTTTTCTTTTTTCCTTCCCATCATTGTCTCTAACATAAGATCTCCGCTAATTATTCCTAATACTTCCTCCATCTCGTTGTTAATTCTAATTTAATGAGTATCCTAATATTAGTCTATTAGAGAAGTAGAAAAAAAAAATCTAATTTTCTAATAAACAAAGCTCCTTGGCCAAGGCCACAACAGACCTCCCACCAATAGGGAGGTTCAACTGGATGGCTAAGACCTTGGCCATATAATAGCTCGTCCTAGCCGTATAGCAACTCTCTTTTCTGATTATATAATAACCTTAACTTAAAATCAGAAGACAATAAGAAAAACATCATTAGGTACATATTTTGAAATTAACGGAGTAATAAGGACAAAATTGTAACGTCATCATACATGGGGCTAGCTATATTCTAAGGATCAATCTTATGTATAGTAAGAAGAATCTTTGAATGCAAGAGTTGAATTAACGTACTTCTTGAAGTATAAACGAGTGATCTAACTTGTGGAGAAGAGTGAGAAAGGTTTTTGGACTTTCATGTAATATAAGGGATTGTAGTAATGATGTTAACTAGTCTTTCCTATATCCATCCTTGACTTCCGTGATTGTGTGATAAAGATTTTTTAACTAAAACTTCTAAAGCCAATCCTATGTTTTCAGTTGTAGATACTATTGTATGCTCCTCTTTTAATATCTTTAAAGAGATATTTGCTCACTAAGAAAACCAAGCATATTAAATTTGGAATAGTAAGATTTTGGGCTCGTTTGATATGAATATGTTTTTGCTTTTGCTTTTTGTTGAAGAGATTTTGAAGAAAGTTATCTTAATTTTGTTTGAAAACTAAATTTTTAAGAACTTCCTATTTTAGAAGTGTTTTTACAGAAAGTCACATTACCAGCTTTCTCTAAAAACATTTTTAATTAGAAGAAGCATTTTCATGAAATTAATCAAACGGATTCAAAAATAACTTTCGAATTTCAAAAGATAATTTTGATCTTTCAAAAGTCATATCAAACGAGCCATTCGTCACTTAAATATAAAGAAGTGTATATTTAGTAAGTAGAAATCAAAAAGATTATTCTTTTAATAAAAAAGATTGATCAAAAAGATTTCATACCATAAATGTCGGCATGGATNGTTAACATTGAAAGTACAATAGCAGTAAACTTTTAAATTAAGCAAATATTGAGAAACAATATTAAAGTATAATGGTAAACATTTTCACAATGTCTAGTGAATTAAATCTCCATATTTCACAGTAACTATCACCATTATTGCCACCTTCCACTAATAATATTACCTAAGTGAAATAATACACAAATGCAAAGACCATGGCAGTTGACCAATTTAAAATTCAAATCCAATCCAGCACACAAATGCAAAGACCATTGCAATGGACCAATTTAAAATTCAAACCCAATCAAGCCGACCAAAGTGCCCTTACATGCTGCAAGTTTGCAATTCCACTACTATCTTTGACTGAAATCAAATTTTATATGAAATATAAATACAAAATATACACAATCTTCAAGCTATGAAGAAACCAAGAAGATGCCCTAACTGGAAAACTGAAATTCCCAGATCAAAAGTTGATTGACGGAAATAAGAAGCAAATTCAGGCTGGAGGACCGAATCAACAGAAGCAACCTTGAAGCAGAGTGGAGAGAAGAGTGTGTAGTCGGAGGCAAGTGGAGAGAAAAGTGTTTCCAGCAGATCCAATCCTCCAGAAATCCCAGTGCATGTATTGCCTTCAACTGCTACAGGAAATCCCAAATGAGGTGAGGCGGATGCCTGCACTCGCCTCTGTGTGGCTCCGCCCCTGAGGGTGGGGCAGGATTAGGGTTTTTCCATCCTTATCCCACTCCATGCAGTGCTGGATACGGAACTCCAATCGAAATAGTACAAATGAGTGCTACAATTTTTCTTGTTCCCATTTAGTACTACTTTCATAAATTTCCATATATGAAGACCAAAAAATAATAAGGAATTA
>NW_019238156.1:106231-121582 GCF_002742605.1 Olea europaea var. sylvestris | reverse complement strand
ATATGTCTCTCTCTTTGAATTTGAAGCAGAGAGATATATTTTCAGTGTTTTCTAGGTACTAAAATTTCTTATATTACTGTTTCGTTTTTTTTATTTATAAAGAGGTTGTCATAATTCTAATCGTTTAATTAGGAAGAAGTGTCTGAATCATGTAGGATTAGACGTACTGACTAGACTCTATAAAGCAATGAACAGTATATGGAAGATTATACTGCAATTTTAGGTGTGATTGGGCATGCATATTTTCACAACTAGAGGAACGACAAAGTTAATTTCCTGTAATTTAAGTAAAAATTAATAATTAATCTTAACCACATATTTAATGGGATTCATAACTTCTCAACCACACATTTCATTAAAGTTTATCAAAATCTACTGAAATTTTTGATTTTATTTTCCAACAAACAAGGGCTAAATATCAATAACACCAGATATTAATATTGAGCTAAAGATGTACAAAGCCCTCGGATACCAGACATCTCACAGAATTGAACCATGGAAATAAGAAATAGAAACCTTTTCAACTTGTGTTGCACTTGAAAGCACGACCCACTTTTTTCGTAAAAATAAAAACAAAAATAAAGGTACAGTAGCTCATTTTATTAGTAGAGCCTGTGCTTGCCTCGTCGAAACATAAGCACAGCAGGCCAGCAAGTCGAGTGGATTAGAGCAATCCCTAACTTATGATTTAGCACTGCATAAATAGTGATTGGAAGCCAAGCAAGAGTAGCAACAAGTCTTGGCAACTGCCCATGCTTTTCCTCGTTGTAGACCAAAAAGAAGGTTGCACTAAATGTTAAGACCAGGCAAACAATTGAAGCAAAGAGTGAAATCAGTCCAACCATCAACTTTGCCGATAATGAAAATAGAAAATCATCTTCTGTATAGCGTGAAGTTAAGATAGATAAGAACATCATTATGGAAGTTGCCGAGCTGAACATTGCCACCGAATCAGATATAACAAAAACTGTGAACCATATGTTCTTCAAGAATACTGGAGTGCGTATTTCATTATTGCCACCTGGTACAGTAAAGGCTGCAGCAAACGCGACGGTGGCAATTAGAGTTGCCACGACCATGCAAGAAGATGATGTATCCTTCATCCACTTCTCACCATCTTTCCTTAACTGCTTGTGTTTCTTGGAAAATAACTCCCTTGGTGTTTTGCCATCTTTGTTTTTCATATCAAGTAATGGATGTGATACAATCTTCTCCACCTCCTGAAAAGCTTACTCAAATTATTGCATTTTGCAAAATCATCCAAAATCTATCTCTCATGCGGTGTCTAATTATTACATAGAATAATCAATTAGAGATTTCAAGGAACATGGTCCCATATATATTCAAGATAAATAAGAAATCAAATTTCACTACCTTGTTAATTTCTCACCTTAAACCATAGTAGCTCTCTCTGCATTTGAAGAGCTGCACCAGATACAATATTAAGTCTGCTTGGAGGTGCTATTTCCCCGGCCAAATGCAGAATGTTGTTCTTTTTACTATCGTCAAGGAGTGTAATTAAATCCTTATTAGCTCCTATTTGGTAGATGAGATTGAACACTTTTTCTTGTCGGTTAATAACTGCAATATGAAATATGGAGTGTTTCTCTTTGTTGACTTCCCATATAAGATCAGGATATGAGTGAGTAAGGAGAGTCAGAAGCTCAACATTCCCTATTTTTGCAGCATCATGAAATATTCGAGTCTCTTTAACTAGTTTTGTGATATTGGAGTACGATAATTTCGGAATCTGTTCCCACAGCCGGTTTGCCAACTCACTAGCTTTTATCCTCATTTGAAGTGAGTATATCCTTCTGAAATCTAAAAATATCTAAGCAAAATTAATGTGGAACACAAATCCAAAAATTTCGAAACACTAGGAGTAAACTGGCATTCGCTAGACAGTTCTGAACTTCATCCTATTTTAGATTGGATAAACATTAATATAATGTGGGATAATTAGAACTTTTATTCAATTATCAATACAGACCAAAAAAAATTACAAATTGGTGCTTATGGAAACTAGTATTTTAATTGTATATATAGTTTTTTTATTTTTTTCCTTCCCATCATCGTCTTTAACATAAGATCTCCGCTGATTATTTCTACTACTTCCTCCATCCCATTCTTATTTCTAATTTAATGAGTATCCTAATATTAGAGTCAATTATAGAAGTAAAAAAAAAAAAAGAAAAAAAATCTAACTTTCTGATAAATAAAGCTACTTGGCCAGGGCACAACAGACCACCCACCAATAGGGGAGGCACCACTGGATGGCTAAGGCCTTGGCCATATAGTAGCTCGCCCTGGCCATTTAGAAATTCTCTTTTTTGATTGTACAAGCATCCAAAACTCTCACTCAAAATCGAAGCGCCTGTTCCCTTTAAAGCGGGTCTGAAAAATATTTGTAGGAAAGATTGATGTAATGTTTGTATTAATGTAATTAAGAAGTGTCAGCATAAGATGTAGGGCAGCTGACCCCTTGTCAATGTAATTAATGTAGGGCAGAGAATGATGTGAGGCTCCAGCTGCTGGGATGAGATCATGTGGTTCTGATCCAACGGTGACCACGTCGGCCTTAGCTTTATAAATAGCAGCTCTTGTAACATGTAAAGGGATTTTTGACAAAAAATAAATACTTAAAAAACTTCACCTGACTAACCTCATAATCCCCCCTCCCCCCAGAAGGTGAAGAAGCCATTGAAACAAGTGCAAAAATTTTGAATACTTATGAATTTAGACAAAAAGACACTGGACAGAATTGATTGGAAATCGCAAAAGGAAGACTTGAAGGAAAGTTTAAAAAAGATAGGAAGAACAAGGAGGAAATTCTGTGAGAAAATTTGAATTTTGTTATCAGCAAAGGTAAAAGTGATTTTTGCCCTAGGTTGTCGCCTTTTATAGGTAGAGGCATTTAATCCTAACCATTAGATGTCGATCTGGATCATCCAACTGTTCCTTTGAAATTCAATTTGAACCACGAAAATCATGTCTACCATTTCACCTTCTATGACCCAGATTAGAGCGTCTGTGCCACACGTTCCAACGTGCCTGAAGTACCAAAAAGACGCCCATGACAGCTATCATTACTCACTAAATGCGATGACGGTTGCATGTGTGGGAAACTGAATCGCTTCATCTGTCTTTACTGGAAAATGCAAAAGACAGCCTATCATTTCAACACAATAATTAAGGACCTTGTATTCGTAAACGCTTCAGCTAGTATACCTCAGAATTATTGCCTTTCAACTTTGTTCAATCGCTAAAGTAGACCACTTTGGCCTTCACATTTGAAGCTTCAACAATACACTAAGTCACACAGCATCTATCAAATGGATCTCAGCTCTGATAAGAACTTTGCACATCTCAGTTTAATTACATTTTTGAATTCCAATTCTTATATAAATATTCACAATTAGACTTGGGGACTATCTTGGATGGTTACAACCACCCCCAACAAAATTTTTAAAGTTACACAAAGTTCATGCACTAAAGAAATGACCATACATAGACTTGAGGGACAATTGTTACTCTTCATATCTGAATCTCTCAATGGAGACCACGCAAATGCACTACACGTAGACAACTGGCAGTCAACAAGATCAAAAAATGAAGTAAGGGAACAAGCTGCTCTTTGACTGAAGCACTTCCTCGTCTAACCAAGCCAAAAAGCATTCGAAGCTCTCTCTTAAAGCCGAAGCTCCTGCTGCCATTAAAGCGGGTCTGAAGAATATCTGTAGGAATGATTAATGTAACGTTTGTATCAATGAATGTCAGAAGTGTCAGCATAGGATGTAGTACGGGTGACTCCTTGTCAATGTGATTAAAGTAGGGTAGAGAGTGATGTGAGGCACCGACTGTGGGAGGCAACCACGTGGTTCTGATCCAATGATGACCACATCGGCCTTAACTCTATAAATAACAGCTCTTGTAACATGTAAAGGGATTTTTGGAAAAAAAAAAACATAAAAAACTTCATCTGCTTGAAATCATAATCTTCTAGATGCATGAGATTGGGTTCATTTTGGATAGATTTGTTCACGATTGATCTTTTATTTGTAGTCATTCTTTATGATATTGTCGGTGCTCGTCTCATGTCGTAAAGTGTCTCTCACATACATTATCATTGTGATCCTCCAACTGTGTTTCTGGTCAAAATGTGTTGGAAATTGTTTGTGTGGATGTGAGAGGCCCGACATTTGTTATCCACGTTTTCATTGCAAAAAAACACGGTCCAAAGTAAACACATAATGAGAAGTGTTCAAGATATATAAATCTTCATTATTTGAACCAAAAACTTTTGAGTTTGTTCCTTTCCAAAAATTGCAGATCAATTCAAAATTGAATAAAAGCTTGTCTAACACCTTTTTTTTCTTAGGGAAAAATGATTTTTAAGAATGTGTGACTAAAAAGTGGAGAAAAGTTGTGGGTCTCATAGAATGTTTGTTTGAAAATGATCTAGAGGATTCATTCTTTTATTTTTTATTTTTTTTTAAAATCGGCAAACAAGCCTTAAGTGAGTTATACTTACCTATTCTTTTTTATATCAAGTAACTCGACTAAATAGTTCAACAACTCAATAAAATCCTAGTGATCAAGATTGGATATTATAGTAGAATCATTATAACACTCCATAACTTAGCTCCTGTTTGATAGTTTTTTTTTTTTAAAATTATAAGTTGATTTTAAACTTTACTTTTAGCCACACATTCCATTGGATTCAAAATGTTTAAAAACTTTTAATCACATATATGGTATTTCACGAGATCCATCAGCTTATAATTTCAAAATGTTTTGTCAAATAGGGACTTAAAAATTACTTGGACATGTTTTATTGTTTGATACAGTAATCAAATATAGCTTATTATATTTCACTGGATATGTTTTATTTTTGTGTTTCACTTAGTCATCATGTTTGTGTCTACATTGGACATGTATTAACGTTTGATATACCTAATCTTCATTTCACATGTTTTGCCTAATTAAATTATTCTAAGGGTAAAATAATTAAGTAGTTTGCCCAACAACATATTGTAGTGCATCTTATTGGGTCCTTTATTCTGTTAAGAAATGAATTGTTACAATCACGTGATATTAATCTAAAAGTCATTTTTAATAAAAAGTTCATTTTTTATGAATAGATAAAGTCAACGTATGAGTTTGATTATATTGTCATAACAACTTTATCTAAAATAGTACGATGTATTATGGAGTGATAAATTGATATTTTTATGCAAAGAGTTTTTAAAAAAGGAATATATTAGCAAAACTGATTATGAAAATTTCAACTGCATCATGCAAAAGCATCTATTATATGTTGTATTTATTTCATTTATTTAGAGAGGAGTAGAGATAGACGATACTCGAACTTAGACCCTTATCTACTTCAAAATCATAATATAAGATTATTCTGAAAAATAATAATCTATGATATGTGTATTCCGCCTCCTCTCCACCAACAAATATGGAAGAGAAATAATAATTCAATAGCCGAAATCGTTGAAACACAATCAACTTGATCTATAAGAATGAATAATGAAAGTAGAAAAAAGTAAGAGACGCAGTAATTTTATTATTGTAGAATGTTAACCCTAATTGCTAGTTATTTAGAAAGTCAACAATTTGTCTAGAAAAAATAGCAAACTTATTTTTGTATGAAAGTTTTACTTGTCATCGTATTCGCATGTACAGGCATTATAAATGACATTGCAACCAAGCTAGTGTTACAATTGTTACAACAAACTATCAGTACAAAACCACAGAAATAAACAAGAAAATATGGCAGAATAACAAATCCTCAACCGTTCACCCAAACTCGAACCACACGGCATCAAGTTGAAGGTCCTTTCAACAATAGGGCTCAGACTCAAAGAAAAGACAGGATTGTACCCGTCTGTATGACCCACACCGATCCCCAAGCCCTAAGGTTTCCCTCTATCAGATTAAAGGAAACCACAAGGGGTAAAATCACACACCAAACTCTCCAATACACACAGTATTATGTATCACAAAGACGGAATCACACAGAAACTAGATCCAATCAGAGATTGGATTCTCACGAAGAAGAAGAGAGGGTTTGGAAGACTCTCGAACCTCAGCCGCAACTGGAGAGTAGAGAAAAATGACGGTCCAAGTGAATTAGGGCAAAAGGGGGCCAAGTATTTATATCCAACAAAGGCACCCTTAGATCAAGTTTTAATCCGATGGTCAGGAGGCATCCTTATAACTGAAGAAGGCGTGTTTAGCTGCATTAAAAATATGCCACGCCCAAAAACACGTTTTATCTACCATTGGACCGGGGCGGATCGGGTCATGTTATTGGGCAAGAGTCTAAATTCTTAAAACAGTTATTGGGCTTTAGCCCATTTGTCATCACAGCCCAGAAAGGTCATTGGTCATCACAGCCCAACAACCTCTACCTTGATGCCAATGGGATTTCTGAACACTTGCTCTCCTATTGACACCAAGTTGTACCTGCATTTAAAAAATTAACCCATATCAATATTCAAAAGTGCCAAACATGATTTAAACTTAGAAAGAGGCAATACCTTTGTACCCATGTCTGATGGATTGTACTGTGTAGGAATTTTTTCAAAAAGAACAGATTCATTTGAGACAATATCTCTAATAAAATGTAACTTTACATCTGTGTGTTTGGTTCTTTCATGAAAAACAGGATTCTTACACAAGTGTATTGCACTTTGGCTATCTGAATAAACAATTACAGGTTCATTTAACATCCTAATTTCAGATAATAGTCCCTTAAGCCACAAAGCTTCCTTCACAGCTTCTGTGGTAGCTACATACTCAGCCTCTGTGGTTGATAAAGCAACTATAGGCTGTAATTGGGACTTCCAACTCACACAGGTACCACAAAGAGTGAACATATAAGCAGAAGTGGACTTTCTATGGTCCCTATCACCAGCAAAATCAGCATCCACAAAACCTTTAAGTATCATTCCTTCATTTCCCCTTTTATATACTAATCCTATACTAGATGTACCTTTTAAGTACCTAAGTAACCACTTAAGTGCTTCCCAATGTTCGGGACCAGGATTAGCCATAAATCTACTTAAAGTGCTGATTGCATGAGCCACATCAGGTCTGGTACAGACCATGGTATACATTATATACCCTACAGCATTAGCATATGGAACCTTTTCCATGTACCTTATATCAGATTCATCAATTGTGCATTGCTCTTTACTTAATTTGAAATGACTAGCTAAAGGCAAAGACACAGATTTTGATTCATGCATTGAAAACTTGGATAAAACTTTTTCTATGTAAGCTGATTGTTTTAAAATCAAAATAGATTGTGCTCTTTTTCTAAGTATATCCATTCCCAATATCCTTTTAGCATGCCCCAAATTTTTCATTTCAAATTCAGCACCAAAGATATCTTTAATATCATTTATCTGTTTTAAATCAGGCCCAATCAAAAGCATATCATCAACATAGAGCAACAGAAAAATTGATATTGAAGAATCTGAATCTTTCTTAAAGTAAAGGCAATGATCATAAGAGCTTCTTACAAAACCAACAGTCATGATAAAAGTGTCAAACCTTTATACCATTGTCTAGGGGACTGTTTTAAACCATATAAGGATTTCTTAAGCAAGCACACAAAGTCAGATTTAGATTTATTCACAAAACCTTCAAGTTGTGACATATAAATTGTCTCATCTAAATCACCATGTAAGAAGGTTGTTTTTACATCCATTTGTTCTAATTCCTAATTGTGATGTGCAACTAATGCTAGTAGGACTCTTATAGTTGTGTATTTTACAACGGGTGAAAATATCTCATTGTAATCTACACCCTGTTTTTGTGTAAATCTTTTAGCAACTAATCTCGCTTTAAATCTCACAGGCTCTTTTTCTGAATTGCCTTCTTTCACCTTATAAATCCATTTACAATCAACAATGGATTTATTTTTGGGTCTAGGCACAAGATCCCAAGTTTTATTCTTCATTAGAGAACTCATCTCTTCTCTCATGGCAACTTCCCATTTGCCAGACTGGTTACAACTCATGGCTTCATTATAGGTCTTGGGTTCCTTATAGGCTAGGTCATTATAAGACATGACAGAATAGGATAGATAGTCTTCATATCTTGTAGGTTCTCTTATGTTCCTTCTAGGCCTATCCCTAGTCAATTGATAGTCACTAAGATCACTTTGTTGACTGGGATCATCCATTTCAGTTTGTTCATGTTCCTCTACACCTGAATTTTCTAATTCAGTTTGAGTCTGAGGTAGTGTAGGTTCATTTTCTCTCACATTATTAGGAACAGAATCAGTTTGAGATCCCAACTCCACCTGAAACCTTGTCACATTTGGATTTTCAGGGTCTGCAGACTTTTGTTTTTCTAAACAGGGCATCTCTTCCTCATTGAAGGTAACATCTCTACTTGTTATCATTTTATACCCCCCTTGACCTCTAGCCCATAACCTATAGCTTTTAATTCCTTCGGGATAACCTAAGAACACACATTTCTGAGCCCTTGGCTCCAGTTTCCCCAAATTCCGGTGACAATAAGCTGTACACCCAAATATTCTAAGGTAGGAATAGTCTGGTATTTTTCCAGACCACTTCTCTTCAGGTGTCTTACCTTCCAAGACACTAGAAGGGGTTCTATTTACTATATATGTGGCTGTCATTACAGCTCCCCCCCCCCCACAACACCTTAGGAACTCCAGATCCTACCATCATACACCTAACCTTATCCAACAAGGTCCTATTCATTCTCTCAGCCACCCCATTCTGTTGAGGTGTGTATGGGACAGTTTTGTGTCATAGGATTCCATTTGATTCACAAAGTTTATCAAATTCTGAGTTGCAAAATTCAAGTCCATTATCAGTTCTCAAAATTTTATTCCTCATTGAAGGTAACATCTCTACTTGTTATCATTTTATACCCCCCTTGACCTCTAGCCCATAACCTATAGCCTTTAATTCCTTCGGGATAACCTAAGAACACACATTTCTAAGCCCTTGGCTCCAGTTTCCCCAAATTCTGGTGACAATAAGCTGTACACCCAAATATTCTAAGGTAGGAATAGTCTGGTATTTTTCCAGACCACTTCTCTTCAGGTGTCTTACCTTCCAAGACACTAGAAGGGGTTCTATTTACTATATATGTGGCTGTCATTACAGCTCCCCCCCCCCCACAACACCTTAGGAACTCCAGATCCTACCATCATACACCTAACCTTATCCAACAAGGTCCTATTCATTCTCTCAGCCACCCCATTCTGTTGAGGTGTGTATGGGACAGTTTTGTGTCTTAGAATTCCATTTGATTCACAAAGTTTATCAAATTCAGAGTTGCAAAATTCAAGTCCATTATCAGTTCTCAAAATTTTAATCTTTGTAGACATTTGATTTTCAATAAAGACTTTCCAGCTTTTAAACTTTTCAAAGATATCAGATTTGTGCTTTAATAGAAACACCCACACCTTTCTTGAAAAGTCATCTATTATTGAGAGGAAATACTTGTTTCCCCCTGGAGTAGTTGTGGAGGCTGGACCCCACAAATCAAAGTGGACATATTCCAATGGAGAAGTAGTTTTATGTTTTCCAGAATTAAAATGGAGTCTGTGATGTTTGCCAAAGGTGCAACTTTCATAGAAGGGTATTTTTGATATTTGGTCCTTACCAAATACTCCCCTTTTATGTAGGATTGTGAGGCCTTTTTCACCAACATGTGCAAGCCTCTTATGCCATTTTAAGGTGAAATCAGATTCAGTATTAGAGATAGTTGCATTATTTTCAAGTATTATTTCAGCTCTAACTACATAGATTCCATTTTTCTTAACATCCTTAAAGATGACAAGAGATCCCTTGATCACTTTCATCAATCCATCTCCAATCCTACCACACAGCCCTAGGTCATCTAACTCTCCCATAGATATCAGATTTCTTTTGAGTTCAGGGACATACCTCACTCTCTCTAGGGTATACATGTATCCATTTTTAAATTTTAGGGTCACATTTCCTAAGCCTTCAACTCTGCAGGCAATATTATTCCCCATCACCACTTCACCACCAGCTAGCTTCTTAAAATCTTGAAGCCAGGCCCTTTCATGTGTAATATGAAAGGTGCAGCCTGAGTCCAAAATCCACTCATGAACATATCTGTTGTGGGCATAATTTGCCACCTCCAGATTAGGTTGCTGAGCCACCACATATACATCAACTGTATTAGACTCAGCAGGCTCAACTACATTCCTCTCATCAACATTCTTCTCTTTAGGTTCAATTTTCTTGTTATAGCAGTCTTTTATGTAATGACCGAGCTTACCACAGCCATAGCATTTCCTGTTATTCCTAGATTTTGATTTAGATCTTGATTTACTCCTGAACTTCTTCCTATTACTGTTACCAGAATTGTTTTGATTTGGATAGTTATTATTTTGCCTATTTGGTTGCCTTCCCCTCATGTTCAAACTCTTATGTTCCTTCCTATGTTTTTCAGTTTTAAGTTCCAATTCTTTACTTCTTATGAAATTTATAACAACTTCTGGAGTTAAAGTATCTCTGCCATACTTAATGGCAGATTTGACATCCCTATATGCCTCGGGTATAGCATTAAGAAGTATTATTGCTTTATATTCTTCAGAAATTTTATCCCCTGCATTGGTGATATCTTGTACCAATTTATTAAAGATATCAAGATTATCATCCAGGTCTTTGGTTGGATCAATCTTAAAACTAAAGAACCTTTCTAGAAGGAAGAGTTTATTAGGTAAGGATTTCACTAAGTACAGTTCCTCTAATTTTTCCCATAAGGCCTGAGCATTTTCTAATATCCCTACTTTCCTTAGCACTTGGTCAGATAGGTGGAGAATTATTGAGGTATAGGCTAGATCATCTGATTCAGTTTTCTAATCTTCTGTCATTGTTTCAGGAAACTCTCCAGTTATTGCCTTAGAGACTTTCTGTTGTACTAAAACCCCTCTCATTTTTTGCTGCCATATAGGAAAATCTCCCTTCCCATTAAAGACCCCAAGTTCAAAACTAGTGGAAGTCATTTTCTAGATCAAACAGGTCACACTTAGTAATTTCTGATTTGATCACAACATACAGATGAGAAACAGAGATTCTTCATATCACAGGCAAAGCAACATAATGTGTGTAAGTGCGGAAATAACAATTTAAAATATACACTGTCTCCAACACCAAGTTAAAGAAATCAACTACCCTGCCCTACCAGGATTCCGTGAGACTCAAGATCTCAGGTTAAGGCTTGGGTGAAGGGTAGAGGTTTTATTTGATACAATAAGGATTAAGAGAGATATTAATACAGAATATAAGAACAGAAGAAACTGCTACAATATTCAAGTACATCAAGAATCAGTAACTAAAACTCAAGTATACTTTTAAATATAGGCAGAATAACTCCAGACACACAGATATACTGCAATACTGTCTTTAAACAAATGTATGCAGATTTCAGGCTAAGTACACAAGCACACTGTATTACTTTTACCAAAACAAGTATAGACAGTTTATTGCTTAAGTACAAAATTCCAAATTCACAAAACAATTAACAGAGAATATCAGTCAACTAAGACATGTAAACGAAGAAATCAAGCAGTAAAGATTTAAGTTCAAGAATTAAAACCACAGTGGTGGTCGTTACACTTGACCACACACGGTTCCACGAAGAGGCAGTCAACTAATGCCCAAGTTCGAACAACTCACATCACCGAAGCAGTGTTTCATCAAGAAATAGAGATTTATCACAAAGAACTCAAGATCTAGGGTTTTGAGTCTAAAACGATTTTACCAGATCCACTGCAACAGGTAAGGATGTGGTTCGATTCACCCACACGAGCCAGACGAAAGCTCTGATACCACTGTTACAACAAACTATCAGTACAAAACCACAGAAATAAACAAGAAAATATGGCAGAATAACAAATCCTCAGCCGTTCACCCAAACTCGAACCACACGGCATCAAGTTGAAGGTCCTTTCAACAATAGGGCTCAGACTTAAAGAAAATACAGGATTGTATCCGTCTGTATGACCCACACCGATCCCCAAGCCCTAAGGTTTTCCTCTATCAGATTAAAGGAAACCATGAGGGGTAAAATCACACACCAAACTCTCCAATACACACAGTATTATGTATCACAAAGACGGAACCACACAGAAACCAGATCCAATCAGAGATTGGATTCTCACGAAGAAGAAGAGAGGGTTTGGAAGATTCTCGAACCTCAGCCGCAGCTGGAGAGTAGAGAAAAATGACGGTCCAAGTGAATTAGGGCAAAAGGGGGCCAAGTATTTATATCCAACAAAGGCACCCTTAGATCAAGTTTTAATCCGACGGTCAGGAGGCATCCTTATAACTGAAGAAGGCGTGTTTGGCTGCATTAAAAATATGCCACGCCCAAAAACACGTTTTATCTACCATTGGACCGGGGCGGATCGGGTCATGTTATTGGGCAAGAGCCTAAATTGTTAAAACAGTTATTGGGTTTTAGCCCATTTGTCATCACAGTCCAGAAAGGTCATTGGTCATCACAGCCCAACAACAATGATCAATTGTTCTCTCACTTCTCTGCCTACATCTCCCTTGCTTTGATCAGAATATTTAGAGATCAGGACTGTATTTTCTACATTACCATTTCATGCATATCATGATTCTGTTCACCTAATTCATATACATTTTTGTGTATATGGGAGAGTTATGGGTTTTCTTACAGGGCTTGAAATTTTAGAACCCAATCGTGAATTGATGCAGCAGCCCAATAATACTAGAAGTCCAATATTAGACTCCAAATCAGGAACATTGGCAGTTGAGTGTCCACATTGCGAAAAAGCTTTTAATGTGCTGGCAAGCTTGACAGTCGATACAGAAACTGCTGCTGCTGATGATGATGCTGGTGCAAAATCCGCAGTACATGAAAAGCGAAAATCCAACAATAAGACCCGCAATAAAGGACAACTAAAAGCTGCTACTGTTGCTGTTGCTGAGAAGAACTACACGCCACCTAAAAGTGCGGAAAAACGTAAACGCGCTTGTGACGCTGACTCTGACTCGAAGGATGATGCCCCTAGATCAAAGAAATCCAAGGTTGTCAATCGTCCTTTGAAATTCAATAAGTAGGACTTAGTAGTCAGTGAATTGATCCACATGTATCCTACCCAAAGAAGGTGCCTCCGAACATCTTTAGCAAATAATTTTCATTCAAAAGGATCCTCTTGATCCTGTTACTAATTAGTTGCTCCATGTTTTCTTTGTTCTAGTTATACAGTTGGATAATAAAGGATTTATTATTTTCACCCTTTGATCATTTCTGAATGTTTAAATTCGTCGAGAATATAATAACACATTAGATAATAATGGTTAAGTTAAATGATATTAAATTCAAATAGTAAACAAATAACGAAAAGTGCTCGAGATACACAAATCTTCATTATTTGAACTGAAAACTTTCGAGGTTGTTCCTGTCCAAAATTTGCGGATAAATTCTTAATTGAATGAAAGCTTGTTTGACACAAATTTTTCACAGAAAAACGATTTTTAAGAATGTGTGGTTAAAAAGTAGAGAAAACTTGTGAGTCTCATAAAATGTGTATTTGAAAATAATTTGGAGGAAAAATAATTTCTTTAAAAACCTTTCACAAACTAGCCTTAAGTGAGGTATACTTGTTCTTTTTTTATTTAAAGAATTCGACAAGATAGTCCTATAACTCGATAAAATTGTAATAACCAAATCTATTTTATGGTATACTCATGGTAATACTCCAAACTTAGCTCCTGTTTAATAGATTTTTTAAGAAGTTAATTAAATTTTATTTATAATCACATATTTTATTAGATTCAGAACTTTTATCCATTTTTAATTACATATTTCATGATATTCACCAATTTATAATTTCAAAAAGTTTTGTCAAACAAGGACTTAATAAATTATTTGCATTGTTAGCCCTATAACCCAATTAATTTACATATAAATCAAGAATTCAAATAGTTGAAAGGACTAAATGAGAAGAAATTAAGTATGTGTTTTTGAATATCGATAGAATTAAAACCACGAAGGTTAGCAAAATCTTATAAGAACTTATTGTTGCAGAAAAAGGACGAAAATCTTCGATTTGATGAAAACCGAGCTTAGTCAAACCATCCAATATCAAACACCAATCAACCCAATTGGCTCAATCCACAACTCTTTCCTTCCTTCGGTTGCCCAGTTTAATATTCCCACTAAGGACACACTTTGGTGGCTGCAATATGTAACACAAAGGAAGAGGATAGTTGCACATGAAGAGCTCAGGCACGAAAAGATAAAACACAAAAAGTAGCTACCCTCAGAAAAATACAATTGCAAGCACCTGTTTATTCCCAAACAAAAGCTCAATATAAAGTTTTAGGGATAGATAGACAAATGGGCTAACTCAAGGTAAATGAAAGTAAATGGGTCATGAACAACATTAACTAATTAAATTGCTTTCAACTCGGGTTGAGTCAACAAATTGATGTATTGATATTAATTTCACTTACCAACCGAGGCCTATAAAATTTAATTCAAACCACTTAACATTATTGTCCGAAATTTATTGTGTATCAAAACCCAACACTTATAAATGTACTTCCAGGTATAGGATTGATCTTTGCCAATGTGTGTTATTTACTTCTTTACATCAATTTCTCAAGTTTCATCTTAACAAAAATTTGTCATTTATAGAATGCAACCCTAATTGTAAGTAATTGAGAGAATCAACATTTAATTAGAATTAATAAAGAAAAAATGACGAACTTATTTTTCATAAGAATGACATTTCTTATTACTGTATAAAAGTTTGACTTGTCAGCATATTTCCATATGCAGATTGCAGGCATTATAAATGACATTACAACCAAGCTGGAAATGACCAATTGTTTTCTCAATTCTCCGCATGAAACTCCCTTACTTTGATCAGAATATATAGAGGTCAGGTATGACTATTTTTTCTTCATTAGCGTATATATGCATATCAAGATTATGTTCACCTAATTCATAGACTTTCTTTTTTCTAAATATAGGAGAGTTTTGTGGATAATCCTGAAGATCCCTCTGCGGCGATTGCAAATATAGGACCCAATAATAAATATCCGAACTACGAGAGGCCACAGATAATTCATCATCATGTAGGAGTGTCAATTTAAATCGATGGCTCGAACGGCCTCAGAAAAGCTCGAGCAAGCCTAGCTGTGGCTAGGTTCTACCGAGCCCCATTTTGGAACGTCGGCCCAAGCCCAAGCTAGCCCATGAGTCTCTACCGGCCCAAAAGCAAATTTATAAAAAATAAATAAATAAATAAATAAAATAAAATATACAGCTTTGGCAACTATA
>NW_019238156.1:100615-105908 GCF_002742605.1 Olea europaea var. sylvestris | reverse complement strand
GTTTTGTGCACTTATTCAAGTCATAGTACTACACTTTTATGTCGTCAAATTATTAATTTCTACTTAACTTGAGTTAATTTTCATTTTTTTCAATGTTGGACACATTTTGAAGCAATTGGAAAAGAAATGATGATCAAGCGGCCACTGGATGAAAATTTGGAGATAATATTTCATACTTTGAAAATTGAAGGACTTGAATTAAAATAAAAAAAAGGCAGGGATTGCACAAGTAATTGGACTCAAAGGACTAAATTGCATTAATTATGAAGAATGAGGCCTTGTGTGACTATTGTCACTTCGGCCAACACACAAGATGAGAAGACAAGCATCACATTATATGGGCCTTTGAACATGGCAATTGAATGGGAATCAAATTCTAATTAAACTAGAATTCAAGAAAGCTGATGGCAGGAAGGTCCAATTGAAATTGTCAAATTGGGCCAAAAAACCAATTGGGAAAAGGTTGAAAGTTTAAGTGGAATTGGAATCTTCAATTAACAACACATTGGCTGCTGTTGAGGATATATATACACACACACTAGTCATTTTCATGTGTGTTGCACAAATTTTGTATTTATTATATTTTAATTAGTTTCAAAATTGTAGGTTTTGTAAAACTTGTTGAAGATTCGAAGTTTTTGGTGAAGTTTAATTGTTTGGTCTATTACATTATTGCAAGATATACGGAGATCTCTCTCCGTGCTGCACAAAGATTTCTTTCATTTATGGTCATTTTTTTTCCTCATTTATTTTTTTAAATTTGTTTTGTTTTTATTATAAATAATTTTTTTATTTAAAATTCTTTTTCCTTTATGATAAAATTTAATTTTTTCAATTTTAATTAAATAATATCTATATATTTTTTATTTCATTTTCGTAACTTTCATTTGTTTAATTTGTTTTGTTTTTATTATATTTCTATAATTTTTTTAATTTTCTTTTTTCTTCATATTATAAATAATTTTTTATTATATTTAAAATTATTTTGGATTCTTTTCCTTTTATGATAAAACATAATTTTTCTATTTTAATTAAATAATATTTATTTTTAATTTTAATTATTTCAATTTAATTAAAAAATTTATAATAATTTTTTTCTTTTTTTCATTTCGTTTTTTATCCCTTTTTATCTGTATTTACAATACAAGAAGATATCATTTCCTTACATCGAAAGGTAAAACGACGCCATTTTATCTTATTAATATGATAAAAGATTGAATGTATCTTATATATAATTATAAAAGAATAATAATTATTTAATTAATAATAATTAAAATCTTGATCAATGTATGTTATATTCACTCAGTACCTTAAGTTTGAGATGATTTTTTTTTTCAAAATGGCAAAAATCAAGATAATAATTAAAATCTTGATCAATGTATGTTATATTCACTCAGTACCTTAAGTTTGAGATGATTTTTTTTTTCAAAATGGCAAAAATCAAGATAATAATTAAAATCGAGAGTCCTAATATTAAGAACTATCATTCTCAACTCCGCATCTAGATGGTATTCTATGTTGTGAAATTGAAATTTAGAACTTTAACAAGAGATGATAGAATAAAACACAATCTCAAAAAGTTAAGTGAATCAAACTGTGACTATCATTTTACACCAATACTAATAAAATAATCAAATGATTTAACAAATTAGAAAGAAAAAAAAGAATTGCAGGCAAAAAAATATATAAAAAAAGTTATTATAAAGTTTTTTAATTAAATTGAAATAATTAAAATAAAAATAAATATTATTTAATTAAAATTGAAAAAATTAAGTTTTATCATAAAACAAAAATAATTAAAAAAATTTAAATCGAACAAAAAATTAATTATAATATGAAGAATAAAGAAATTTTAAAACAATTTTAACAAATAATAAAAACAAAACAAATTAAACAAAAGAAAATTACGAAAATTAAATAAAGAGTATATAAATATTATTTAATTAAAATTTAAAAAATTAATTTTTATCATAAAGAGAAAAGAATTTTATATCGAAAAAAATATTTATAATATGAAGAAAATAAATTTAAAAAAAAATTAGCTATAGAAAATTTTTATTTTGCCTTTTTTATTCCTTTTTACCTGCATATATAGTACAAAATGATATCGTTTCGTTATATTGCATGGCAAAACAATGCCTTTATTCTATTAATATGATAAAGGATTGAATATATATTATATATAATTATAAAAAAATATTAATCATTTAATTAATAATAATTAAATCTTGATCAATGCATGTTATATTCATTCCTTATCTTAATATTTGAGATGAATTTTTTTTTTAAAGGAAAAAAATCAAGATAGTGACTAAAATCAAGAATTGTAACCTTAGGGATTATCCTTCTCAACTCGGTATCTAGATGGTATTTCATTCTGCAAAAATTCAAATATTAGAATATTGAGCAAGAAATAATGAAATAAAGCATAATCTCAAAAAATTAAACAAATCAAATTGTAACTATCATTTTACACCAATAAGAATCGGAAAATTAAATGATTTTAACAAATTAAAGAAGAAAAAAATACAGGAAAAAAAAAGTTATTGCAAAGTTTTTAATTAAATTGAAATAATTTAAATTAAAAATAAATATTATTTAATTAAAATTGAAAAAACTACATGTTATCATATAACAAAAAATATTAAAAAGAATTTTAAATCGAACAAAAAAATTATTTATAATATGAAGAATAAAGAAATTTAAAATAATTTTCAAAAAAAAATAATAAAAACAAAACAAATTAAACAAAAGAAAGTTACGAGAATTAAATAAAGAATATATAAATATTATTTAATTAAAATTGAAAAAATTAAATTTACCATAAAGAAAAAAGAATTAAAAGGAATTTTAAATCGAAAAAATTTATTAATAATATGAACAAAACAAATTTAAAAAAAAAAATATATATATATATATATATATATATATATATATATGTGTGTGTGTGTGTGTGTGTGTGTGTGTGTGTGTGTGCGCGCGCGCAATTAATTAGTACATATTTTTTCAAGATTTTTCGCGATTTGGACATTTGACTGCCAATGTTACTAGTTCGACATCTAAAACTGCTTTGCTACTAATATTGGTTACATGATGATGAATCATCAGCGGCTTCTCGTAGTTCGGATATTCATTATTGGGTCCAATATTTGCAATCGCCGCAAAGGGATCTTCAGGATTTCCCATAAAGCCCTCCCTATATATAAATGTGCACATAAAAGTTACATGAATTAGGTGAACACAATCTTGATATGCATATATACACTAACGAAGAAAAAATAGTCATGCCTCTATATATTCTGATCAAAGCAAGGGAGATGTGTAAAGAATTGAGAGACCAATTGGTCATTGCGAAGCTAGCTTTATGTCTTTATTTTTGAAAATATGTATTAATTAATTAAAAATGATGAAAAATTTTGGGAACATAAATATAACAATGAGAAAAGGTTATGAATCTTTATGTCATATTTAAAATGTCGTGTACTTATAAGAAAATATGGTATGTATATTTAGCCTTTTGGAAATTTTGATTCCTATCTTCTACTATAGGAATAGCAAAGGGGCCAGGGCAAGGTAGGGATTGGAAATTCTCACCAGTTTCTCGTTTAATTAATCAATATTATTTTCTAATTTTATTTAAATTGGAAAATATAATAAATAAAGATAGAAGCATATTCGAAGAATTCGGGGTGAAGTCATGTTCTTCGTCCCCAACCCTTTTATCATTCAGGGTGGGGGCAGGATAAGGGTTTTTCAATCCTTATCCTAATCCATGCAGTACTAGATACGGAACTCCAATTGAAATAGTACAAAAGAGTGCTACAGTTTTTCTTGTTCCCATTTGGTACTACTTTCGTAAATTTCCATATATGATGACAAAAAAATAATAAGGAATTATGTACTTGTACAGAATTTCTTATCCACTCTATTGATAGAAGCAGTGTTAGTAGGCTGTGATTGGCTGCCGAAAGTCCAAAACTGTTTTTTGGACAGAAACCAAAGGCAAAATTCCATGTAACATTCTGTTAAAGTGCATGTATGAATTTTCTAGACACATAGCACGCTTCAAAAAATAATAAATAAATATGGACAGCATTGAATTGTCCATGTAGAAAAAATGTGTTGACCTACTAGATAATTCTCACCTCTACCTAAATGAGAGTCCTTTTATTTATTAAATGCTACAAATATTTAGTCAAAATATGGAATATGTCTTTGCGTATTCCTTGAACTAAAGTCCACAAAATGAAAAAAATTGCATTATTTTTATATACCTTTCTTAAATATTTTGTGATAATCTGGTTTTTTCAGTCTAATTATCTGAGACGATAACATAACTCTAGATGGGAAAAATAAAATATAAAGAGTTTTTCTTCAATTAATTTTTGTATATCCTATTTCATACACCCGAAAAACGAAATAAATAAATTTCAATTCATTATAAATAAATTGAAGAGAGCAATCATTTCCTCACTTTTCTATCTTGATTCCTTACAAATATTTTGAGGCACTTATTTTTTTCTGTAATTCATACTAATTAGTTAAATGCTAAGTAATAGGAATCTTGCTCACTTTTTGCTAATAATTAATTGTGTTATTAGAGTTTTCACGCATTTTTTAAAACAAATCGGCTCACTCTATTACTTATTTATTTATTTATTTTACCATCAATTTAATCTCGATCTGAAAAAACCTTGATGCTGGACAATTTTTTTCCTCTTTCTCGATTAAAGTGATCGGTCCCAAATTTTGTACTTGCACGTGTTGCAATTTCAATAACAATGTCAATGTGTAACGTAGACCTAATGGCGGTCCAAAAATACACGTTAAATTTTGTACGGCCACAAGAATATGCCCATGCATCTCAGAGAATCTGACTACAATTGGCATTAAAAATAAAAAAAATAAAAAATGGAAGTCCATTAAGTACGTAGAGTCTACTATTCATACGTTGAGAATAACAATATTTCAACTGCGTAATTGACGTGCTGATTATTTATTAAAGTAGTTAATATCTTAATGATTAATAAAATCATTTATTTTGTGTCATCAGATAATTGCTCGTTCGAATACTTTTAGGATGGTTATATTGACACTACAATTTTTATTTGTTACACCACATTTTAATTGCAGTGAAATTCTTCAATCTTTGCTCATTGAAACAATTATTTCCTTAACTTTTTTCGTCGAATTCTTATTTTCAATCTTTCATTAATCAGTACGTCCCATCATTGATGGTAATTTATATAAAAGTATTCTATTTTCATGCTTTGAAACAAGTGATTTTTTTTTT
>NW_019238156.1:95950-99745 GCF_002742605.1 Olea europaea var. sylvestris | reverse complement strand
ATTTAAGTGTAATATTATTTTATTGAAGAATATGTGGTTAAAATAATGTCAAAATACTGTTTAAAAATGTATTTTTTTGAAAATAATGGGGCTCAAACAAGGGCTTAATATTTTATTTATTTCTTGCATTAAATAAAGTTGATGCGAACTTCCATCATTAATTATTTTGCTAATTGTCTTGTTAGTCGGTCAATTCTCAAACGTCAGATGTTAGACTGATTCTTAACTAAGGACAAAATTTAAAATAATAATAATAATAATAATAATAATAATAATAAACTATTAAGAAGAAAAAGTAAAATAGTATTACTTCTCTTCAATTGTTTTTTATGACCTTAAGTCCTCATGCTTTATGAAAATATAATTATTAGGGCTATTTAGCTTTATTCAAATTGAGAATACCCACATTTTTGTCCAGGTTTTCTTGTATCTTTTTAATTTTTTATTATCATAGGCTTATAATTCATTTTATATATTTTAAGATGGATCTCAAATTCTTATAAAAGAAAAGAGGACAGTAAACAGTCAAATACTTAAAAAATTCATAATATTTTATGATATGAATTACCTTAAAAAATATATATATCAACTGACCCCATTACCTCCACTCGTAGGAATTATGAGATCACCTTAATGGTGCCTTAGCGAATCAGTCATAGAACCATTTTCAATAGGTGAAAATGCATTACTTGTTCATTCTTAGGTTTGGACAACATAGGTCGAAGATGAAATTGAAAAGTTCATTTTTCAATGAAGTGTTCATCCGTAGAAAAGAATGCATTGTTGAGTAGAAGATATGGATATAGTCTCGCTTTGATATCAGGAAGTTCTATAAATATAAACAGAGTATCACTCGTTAAAAAAATTAAAAATGAAAAAAAATACTATTGTTCAGTGCACTACTGCTTAAATAGTTGATCACATCAATCCTATTTTTAAAATTTATTTTTCTTCAAACTTACTTTGAATTACACATTCTCTCAGTAAAATGCAAACAACTAAGAAAATAAATTATGCAGAACAAAGGCAAAATAGATTAATCCGGCAAAATATATGGTGACTCCACCAAGTGGAGCAGACCAATCAATCAATGCCCCCACAAACAAAGTCATTGTATTATTATCAATAATTATAGACTTTATATACCTTCCCCAGATAATACCACTAATAAATATATTTTATAAAACTTGAAATAATGGTTAATCATTTAATGTTAGAGTAAAATAGAAACCATTTTCATAAACCTTGATGGATAAATACTAACCAACCTCAACTTATAGGCATATTGTGTGTTGAATCGAAGTTTACGATTTGATTGTTGACGTCAAGTAAAGGAAAAATTAGTCGAACTTAAATTTTCAAGGATGAAAGGTAATCATTTAATAATTTTTTGTTATATTCGACCCATGTAATCAATTGAGAACAAATATTAAGTCTTACAATACCATACATTTTATTGCAAACTCAAAAACAAAAAATCGAAGTTACAATATAAAGACGGAATCTAACTAAGACATTAGATGATCAAGATTTGATACATTGATAAACGGTCTAGTGTCGCATGCTGAACTAAATGACAAAACATCAATAATGAACATCTGACCCACATAATCTTATTTGGATGTATTGTTGTTTTTATATAATTATTATAGTAGGTAAAGAGCAATTATATACTTTCTCAGTACCATAAAAATATGTTTGATTTTACTTTTTCGTCTGTTTTAAATTGCAAGTCACTTTTTTTTTTTTTTTTAATATACTTCTATTTAATGTGCCTTATTATCAATAGATATAAATTACTCTCATTTAAATAATTATTAAATGTAGAGATATATAAGAAAAAATGGAAGAAAAATTTATATTTCCAACTATAATTATGCTTTCTTAATCTGTGGAAAATGAAAGCATGCATATTGTTGTGGGGGTGGATGGAATATAAATAAGGGAGACTTGTAGTTGGGTCCCATACCTTTCAATTAGTTGTGTGGGCCACCCATCTGGGTGGCGCCTCGGCATTGGACGGGCACACCACGTGGATGCTGCGCCTGCCCCACTGAAGATTTAGTCCTATTACAAAGGTCAAATTTGATTCGTTAATAGTGACTCAAAAACTAAAATGCAAATGACAGGTAGCCCTCTTCCTTGAGCCCACAGTTATTAAGCACAATCTTGCTTTGGGATGACAAGCCCAGAAACTCTTCTACCTCTTTTAGTCCAACCATAATTTCTCTTTCCCTTAGTCTCACCTTTATATGCATTCAATGCAAACAAATGCCATGAAACATGAATCGTAATTATAATATGTTGTCCGCCTATAACAATTTTCGTCCCCTTTAGGTAAGGGTTCGAAGTGAGGGTGTAATGGTAATGGCACTAGGCAACAATGAGTGGTGGGCTTGATCTGATTTTGGTTGACGGTTGGGATGGGGTTGGAGTGATTGAGAAAGACGATGAAGTGGGATGTGAGTTGGGGGGGGTACATATTTCTCTTTTCTTTATTTTATTTTTTTTAATTTTTTGATTTAATCATTTTTATTTGATAAAATATAAAGTTACAAACTTATCCTTCATTTGACTGGTCAAAATAGGTAAAAAAAAAAATTTAATTTTTCGATCTGCTAACGGATTTGTCCTCTAGGTGCAATCAAGAAAAAGGTTTGAGACTATGGGTGTAAAAATGAAAGGTTTGAACATACTATGCAACTAATTGAAAAGTTTGGGACCCCAGCCGCAATTCTCCCTATAAATAACACCAAAGCAGCTATTTTACTAAAATACTGATTTAAGCACTGCATTAAAAGTTATACTTATCATTGGAAGATAAGAATCAATAGGTACCGCACCAATCACCATCACTAAATTTAACTGTTAATAATAAGTTATTATGAAAAAGAATAATCAAATTAAAAATGCAAAAAGTAAGTTAAATTATTTATTAAAAAATTCCATTATTGCGTTTACCAATCCTTAGATTCAACAAACGTGTTACATGAAATAAAAGATCGATTGCAACCTCTCTAGAGTGCTATTTGTTTAGTATTTTTAGATCTTCCCTGTGGCTGCCGCTAGAAGAGAGAAGAGAATAGAGAGATGAAGAGCTGAACACTTGCATGCAATTGTGAAAGAAAAAGATGCAAACTTTCTTTCTCTGTGTGTCTCTCAAAAACTTAGCACCAGTTCAAAATATTGTGTTCAGAGAGCAAGCGAGAAAGTCAGAAAGAAAAAGGGGTTTTAGTTTTATAGGGATTAAAAATCTAATCTTTTTGGTACATATACTGAACTCTTGAACTTTTGTATTTCCAATTCTGGTTCTTGAATATTGAACAAGTTAGGTTGAGTAAATCAGTGTGTGGGATTGAGTTGGGTTTTCAGTGTGGAAAATTGAGTTGTAGACACGTGGAAGTTTTGGAGGTGGATTATGTATCAAGATTTGGATCTGAATCAATTGAATAGGCTATTCTGAAAAAAGAAGAGAAAATGGAATCTGGCTTGGAAATCGATGACGGCAATGAAACTAAGGGAGGCATGTGGGTTTTGGACCAGAAGCTTGATCAGCCGATGGAGGAGGAGGCTGGAAGTCTTAGAAACATGTATAGAGAAAAGGGACTTATTGATTATAAGTACTTTCAGAAGCTAAAAGCCTTTTTGCTCTTTTTAATTATTGCCTTTCCTTCAATGGAAAATTGTTAATTGATGATGATTATGCAATAACCCCACTGGATTTACATAAACTTTAGCTAGTTTTTACAAGTCACATTTAATTGTATTTAATTCACGATGTAGAATCATATATAG
>NW_019238156.1:69940-93804 GCF_002742605.1 Olea europaea var. sylvestris | reverse complement strand
CAGAAGTCAATTTTTATTTTCTACTTTTCTTCAGGTTGAAAAATTCGAGCAGTATACCCATTGACTGCTTATCATAGTGTTTCTAATATTTTCACTGCACTATTTGATACTCTTTTGGTATCCGTATGTGCTTTAGTCCTAGAGTGAGGCAGAAGCTAATGAGGCAATCTTATTGAGGATCTCGATGTAATGTTTCATAGTTTGATTTTGTTAATGCAGAAATTCTCGTCTATATTTCTGTTGCGGCTTGCATTCCAGAGTCTGGGAGTAGTGTATGGAGACTTGGGAACATCTCCATTGTACGTATTCTACAGTACTTTTCCCAATGGGATAGATGATACAGAGGATATTATTGGTGCTCTTTCATTGATTATCTATTCACTTACGCTAATACCTCTCCTCAAGTACGTTTTCATAGTGTGTAGAGCAAATGACAGTGGTCAAGGTAAGCTGATGTCATGCTACAAAATGTTGTGATTATATATGCATATTTCAATTTAAGCAGGTTATGAGATTGTTACTTCCAACATATCATCATTGGTAGCCTTAATTGTTTCTTGTAATGAATACTTTTGTCTCTTTGCCTGCGAGTATGTGTTATAAAACTCGTGATGTTAGCACTAGTCGAAAGGCATCTTTAATTGGCTGAGAAGTATGCTTTATTTCTTATTTGTAAAATGCAAGGATCAGTTTACGTATGGATTAGTAGGAAAATGCCTCAAATTTTGCTCCCAAGAATCGAACATCAGCGTCTTGTATATACATCAACGACTCGTGTTTCTTCAATCTTTTGCGAACCTCCAGTTATAGTTACTTTTTTGGATCGTCTATCATGAATTGTTGGAAGATTCTTGTCAGATTTTTTTCTTAAAGAATTAAATTAGAACACAAGTCTTGTAATCTGCAAATATGTCCTATGATGGAATGTTTTCCAGGAACCATCTGTCCATGTTGGTTTGGGGGGACTTGAGAGAAGATATGTCATAACAAAGGAATGCCAGGAGGCTAATAAATTAGTAGAAATTGGGGATGCATCATTTCATTAACATTATAATCACATTTATTAGCCTTACCTTTCAAAGATAAGGTACTAAAAGGGAAACACCGGCATGTTCTAAGCAATATATTCATCCTACAAATTTTGGTATTGGTCATATGACTCGGTTGAGTATAAAATTGTGAGAAGCTGTTAAGTTGATTCAGTTAGCCTTTCTGAATGACTTAAAAATAAATCAGGGATTTAATTATCTTCTTAAAAAACTAGAAGTCGGGGGGTTAATATTCTTCGGTAAGAGTACCCTGAAAATGATGACAATGTATGTTGAGATAAATTGGAGAGTAATTGAAAAGTCAAAGAAACTGAGTTTGGATTAGTTTGACTGAGAGGTCTAATTATTATTCCAAATTTCACTCGTTTTTGTCTCTGGGTGTGCATATAGAAAGATGAAAAAGAAAACAAAATTGACACTTTGGATATTATTCAGGTGGCACCTTTGCACTTTATTCATTACTTTGTCGACATGCCAAAGTCAAAACAATCCCCAACCAACACCGCACAGATGAGGAGCTGACAACTTACAGCCGTAGCACATTCCACGAGCTTTCATTTGCGGCTAAAACCAAGAGATGGCTGGAGGCGAATACATTTAGAAAGAATGCCCTTCTTATACTAGTACTTGTTGGCACTTGCATGGTTGTTGGGGATGGAATTCTCACTCCTGCTATATCAGGTAATTTATGTCTTTCACCTATTGTTTCCTTTAGTCATGCTTGTACATTTTCATGTTAATTTTCCAGCTGACTTGTATTGCACGGAAACATGTATGCCTTCATTGGAGGCGGTCCTGTGTATGTAGTTGGAGATTGTAGTTTACGAGATGCTTCTTACTTCAGATTGAAGGCAATATGTAAACAATGCCACATTTCCTTTTCTCATTGATGCATGTGGCAATAGATGAAATTTGTTTACAGGTCTTCCCTTCAAAAAGGAACCAAAGAGAACTGATAAATTTTGTCCATTTTCTCCAACGATGGCAACAGATGCCAATATCTCAAGCGATTGCAAAAAGCTAACACTAATTTCTGATTTTGGATCTATTTATAGTATTCAAGGTTTGTGGTCCCAGCAGCATAAATTGAATACACCAGAATCTTTAGTTTCTAATTTGGACGACAAACTAATTTGAAATCACAAACAACATGGCTGAAACTTTATGGGTTCTTTAGCACAAGATGATCGTCTTTTTCAGCAATTGGAATTTTGACTGTAGGTTATCAACCACCATCAATTTAGTAGTTCTTGTAACGCTGGATGCTCAGATCAGGTTAAAATGAGCATATTTGTATAGGTCTTGATATGAGTGAAAAAAGGGGGCTGTTGATGTGGTAATTTGCTGCCACACTCCACCCCCAGCAATTGGGATTTTGATTGGTCATTTCTTGCTTATTGACATAAAAATAAAATTCCTAAGAGGAAGTTTGAGTCATGCCACATAAATATTTTAATTGGAAGCTTTGTAAATATTTCATTGTAATAAATGCAAATGTGACTGGGCACAAGCTGATGCATGATTTTAGAGCCCACAGTAGGGATCACAAAGTAGTAGTAGTGTGAATAGAATGATGCATAATTTACCCAGTTCTCTTGCTCATCTACGGCTTAAGTAATCCATGAATCAAAATCAAATTCATTACACCCTTATACTCTGGAAATCAAGTGATATAGAATTGGAGTGATTTTTCGGGCTGGCTTAGTTTTGTTTCATTATATTTCTCCTTTATAACATGACAACCTTAGATTAATCCATTGATTCTTTAGTTCATACAACCACATCTTTAGGGAAAATATCAAATCCATATAATCCAAAACACCCACTTTCTATACTCATACAAGAAGGTACTTTCTCAATAGCTTTTTGAGGTTACTAAAAAATTGAGAAAAGTTCGACCAGAAGCATAGGAAGAATACAAGAACAAGGAGTTTTTCATGATCCACCAGAGATATACAATTCTAAAAGATCAAGAATATGTGTGAGTTAAGCACATTTCAATGGGTCTTGGAAATTGCACGAAGTAGATCAACAAGTCTAGTGGGATCTCGACAATTCTAAAGGTTGGATCGTACTGTAAGTTCATTATTATCTATAGTGGATGTTATTGGCTTAATCTTGAAGTCTTTGCCTAGTTGGATTTTCTCTGTCAACATATTTGGTGTTCTTTATTACTTTCATATTGATATTTGCGATAATTCAATTTGACTTGTTTAATTAACCAACTAGAAACAATTAAAAAGTGACTTGTTTTTTTAACAGTGTAATTCTGCACATTGGGTTAAGGCTAATTTGAACTTTCACAATCAGATCTTAGAGCAGAGTATTAATTTACTTTTCCTTCCCCTGATCAGATGTTTGAGGATAACTATAGTCAACTAAGTGCAGAAAATACAGCAAGAAATAAATGTATACTGCACAACATGAATACAATCAAATGACATTACCATTTGCAAAACATTATAAAGTGCAACTTCTCTTAAGTTTACAAGTAGTAATGAGAACAATTTTATTGCTCATTACAAATCCAGAACTCTAAAAAAATACTAAGAGAGACTAGAAAAACTCCAAAATCTCACCTAATTATCAGTTTTCTTTGCGTATTGTAAGGAATAATAACAGATTTCATGTATCTTTTCTATGCAGACAAGAGAGACTAGAAAAACTCCAAAATCTCACCTAATTATCAGTTTTCTTTGCGTATTGTAAGGAATAATAACAGATTTCATGTATCTTTTCTATGCAGACTTTTGACACTACATGAACTTAATTAATTTGCTCAACTCCGGTACTGGTAAAATGAATTCATAAACTGACTGCGATAAGCTATCAGATGTTGGGCAAGGATATTAGAAATTGGATTTTCAACTCTAATTTCAATCTAGCTAGGCGTATGTTGGCTCGATATCTTCTAATTCAACTACCAGTTGATTGCTAACACGAGTGTCAAGTATCCAAGGCATGACTTTGCATGAGAAAACTCCAACTGATCATTGCATTCAAGTTCTGGTTCTAATTTGTAAATTTTCGAATATCTTATCCTTTGTCTGCTTCTACCGCCATCAAGCTGCTAAAGATAATGATCAAGTAAAATACGTCAGGAAAAACACAAGCAAAGTAAATGTAAACATCAATATTTTACTATTCCTTCGACATTATTGAAATCACTTTAATATGTGACTAATGCACAAACTCGTGTTACATTTTATGTCAAGTCAGGCTGTGAAAGGAAAGAAAGATTTAACCGAACAAATTCAACCAGTTCGAGCTTTTATATGATTTTTAGACGAGCCACTTATTGTACGCTTTGTTTGGTGATGCTTTTTGAAATTATAAGCAGTGTTGTATGTACTTCACAGTATATAAAGGGTAATGGTGATTATTAAGTGACGAGACTTGGTGTTTAAGAGGTAATGAAAAAGATGAGACTTTGTTGAAATCCGAGGGATGGAACTGAATTAAAGCAACAGAGCTTAATATATTATTTTTGGCTGCAGATACAGTCATCTTCAATTGACAGTTAATTCATATTTTTTAGGGATTTAAATATCCTAATATATTCTCATCTTTTTCATTAGCATATCGAATTTGCTACCCTCTAAATCATATACTTATATGTCTGATCATTTAAAGAAAATGCTTGCAATATCTT
Organism: Olea europaea var. sylvestris; assembly: GCF_002742605.1. Classification (NCBI taxonomy): domain Eukaryota; kingdom Viridiplantae; phylum Streptophyta; class Magnoliopsida; order Lamiales; family Oleaceae; genus Olea; species Olea europaea. Next base: position 89,103 of record NW_019238156.1, on the reverse strand, counting down.
TTAAATCATATATATGTTGGTAGTAGAGCATTATACGATGTTGGACAGGAAAATGCACAAGTTGCAAAGTACATTTCTGTGTGCGCGCAAACTTGATAGCTGCTACTACTGACATTGGAATGCATACAGAAACCGATGCTCATCCAATTGTTGAAGAATTAATCCCGCAATCTTCCAAGCAGTTTCCAATAGAAGATTGAAAAAGAAAGCCGCAATAGAGATCGTGCTGAGACTAATGACGAATCGAATAAATGCTTTGGGAAACAGTTTCTGTATGTTTGCAATATCTTTTAAATCATATATATGTTGGTAGTAGAGCTTTAAACAATGTTGGACAGGCAAATGTCCAAGTTACGAAGTACATTTCTATGTGCGCGCAAACTTGACAGCTGCTACTACTGAGATTGGAATGAATGCAGGAACCAATGCTCATCCAATTGTTGAAGAATCAATCCGGCAATCTTCCAAACAGTTTTCAATAGACGACTTGAAAAAGAAAGCTACAATAGGGATTGTGCTGAGACTAAAGACGCATTGAATAAAGGCTTTGGGAACAGTTTTTTTCTTCAATTCTGAGGATGGTAGTGCTATTGCAAGGAAATCCCCTGCTACGGGTATTGTAAAGAACTCCTATATTATTGCAAAGAAATCCTCTAGTGTTTTGTGCCAATTGCAATTCAACAAATGAGCAGAGACATTTTTTCACTGTTTCAAATCGAGTGGTAGCGGATCCATATTTAAATAACGTCACAGCAGTTAAGCAAACGTTCTGTTTGGGAATTTGTTGTCAAACGACCTCCTAGGACTATGATGTTATTCGGTTTAATTCACAATCTGCTTTGGCTAATGACTAAATGGAAAATATAGTACTACAATCAAGACGACTTGACCCAAAAGTTAATCAGGCTTTTTGAAGTAACTTAAATATTTTAGTGTTGCTCATGGTCTAACCCACTTTTTTGGGTGGCCAAAATAAGAATTGTTCACTTGGTAGCCCATTTATCTATTGTTTGGTCCTTTACTTGACCCATTAGTAACCCTATTGTAACTTACCTTACTTGGGCTCATTAGTTGGATATATTCTGTCCTCTATCCTTTGTCAAAGTGATCGTGTGCCTCTCTTATTCTCTATATGAGATTTTCGACCTTCTGCTTTTTCTACTTCTCTGCCCTTCGCTTTCTTCCTTCACTTGTACCTTTGCGGTGATTATCATTGAGTTATTACTTGCCTTTATGGTCTCCTACGTGTGTAAGCTCTTGGCAATCGAAAGTGGAAGGCTTGGTTTAATTTGGGTCAATAGGTTATTTGATTGTGGTGCAATTAGATGAATAGGCTGAGCCTGGCTAAACCTTGTTGGTTAATACATACTTTAAATCTGGTATCAGAGCTTAGATGGTGGAGATTTAGCCAAAGTTCGGCCAACAATTGAGAGAAATGGTCAAATCCTTCAAAGAAACTGGATATAAAATCTTTAATTACTCTCAAATGCGACCTTAGTTGGACAAACGAAGGTCAGATCCACAATCAGCAGGCCGAGACGCCCCTTGTGAAGTGATACGTGGTGGCGACGGCGACGACGTGTGCGACGATTTTTCAACGAGATTTTTTGGAGCAAAGTACTAATTTTTAATCTCCTGAACGTACTAGTGTGGTTTTTTTAGTGTTTTAGGTTACGCAAGAAAATTTGGACGATTTGCCTCTGGATATCAATCTACTTTTATGGTTGATTGGCATTGGTATATTTGCTGAATCTTAAGGGTGAATAATAGTGGCCCAAAAGCAACAAATTCGCATCTCTCGACTTTACGGATTTAGATAGGTCCGCTCAGGTAAATTGGCTTAACCCAATTAATTTTCAACATTATGGTGTCACTGTGTGGGGGTTACAGTAGGGTAGTGGTTACCATGAATGGATAACATTGCTTGTGTTAGAAATTAGGATTACTTGCTCTTAATTGTTGGATTGAATACTTGTTCTTCTTAAATTAGAGTACTGTTCTGTGTGCTATAATTGTCATGAAACTTGGTATATGTTAGACATATCTATTTTTGTTGCATTGCTATTTTCACTGCTTATTAATTCCGTTAGAACACTGAGATCCTACCCGTTTGAGCATTTCCTTGATCTAAAATCACGAGTCTTACGAAACCCTGAAAATTTGGAACGGAGTATATTGTCTATAATCATAAGACTACTTTGTGTGGTTTGATTGTGTGTTTGTACATTTTTGCCTATCGGTGATAATGACAATTCACAACTTCGATTTGGGGATTTTTAACAGAAAATGTAATTTTTCAATCTGACTACAAAAAAATAAAGGGCATTTTGGTTTAACAAAAAGCTTCAAAAATCGTTGAAGGTAATTTTCCAACTGATTTTTCAAAAGAACAAAAGGAAGAAGTGGATGGGCTTGCTTATACACAATTATTTTACACTTGTCTGACGCCGTTTGAGAAAGGTGGATAAATTGAAAACCACCAATGAACTTTGGAAAAAATTGGAAGATCTGTATTTGATCAAATCTACACTGAACAAACTTTTCCTACTTGAACAAATTAGTGCAAGATATTGTTGACTGTGACGACGCTGTGTCTTAAACCTTTAAGGCCATAATTTTGCTTAACTCTATGCCTAACTCATACAAAGAAGTTTAAAATGAAATTAAGTATGGTAGGGACACTTTGACGCTTGAAATTGTCATGGATTCTCTTAGAAGTAAGGAGACGAAAATTAAAGCTAAAAAACATGATAAGCGATGAGTTATATATGATGCAGGGTAGAACTTAGTTTAGGCAAAACGGTCATATGAATACCATAGTAGTGGCGAATCAGGTAGTAATGGATGGAAGAAGAAGAGCAAAGGTAGGTCTAGATTAAAGTCTAGAATGATGGTTAGAAAATGCTATGGCTGTGAGAGCATAGGGCATTTTATGAAAGATTGTAAAAGGAGAAGGGTAAGCTAAAGGTCAAGGAGAGAGATGAGGTCAATGTGTTATCATCTGCTTCTGATATAGATGACGGTGAGGTTTATATGATTACGTGTCCCATTGCGTATACTGCTGAACTGAATTTACCTACTAATTTCAGCACGCATGAGCGGATACTTGATTCTGATGTATCTTTTCACGTGGCATCTGAAAAGAATTGGTTTAAAAACTTGCATGAATCTAATACTAGGTATGATGTGCTGTGTAATAATTTTGCCTATACAATTGCCGAAATTGGTGACATTAATATAAAGTTTGACACTAGTTTTATGTACACTTTGAAAGACGTTAGATATATTCCTGAACTGTCTAGGAATTTGATTTCAGTATGAAGACTTGAAAAAGACAACTTCACTGGTAAAATTGAAAATGGAATGTTAAGAATGATTAAGGGTGCATTAGTCTTTATCAAGGGAACTAAGAAAAATGACATTTACATCACTACTGGAGAAGTGATTAAAAGTTTAAACTCCTCTATCTCTTATGCCATGGTTGATCACATACATACATGACATAATAGGCTTACACATGTAGGCATTAAGAGACTTAAACTTCTTAATGAAAAATGTGCATTTGGTAATGACTGTGTGACTGATTTGTCATTTTGTCATCACTGTGTGTTTGGTAAACATCATAAAACATCTTTCTCCACTAGTATTCATAAAGCTAAAGGTATGCTTGAATATGTGCATTCTGATCTGTGGGGTCTTACTAATAATCCCACATTGGGTGGGAATAAGTACTTCTTGTCTATTATTGATGACTACAATAAGAAAGTGTGGGTTTATCTTTTGAAGGATAAATATGACATTTCCACAACTTTAATAACTGGAAGACAATTGAAAAACCAAATTGGCAAAAGGATTCAATTTTTAAGGACAGATAATGGCCTAAAGTTTTGTAACACTGGATTTTACAATGTGTAAAGAAAATGAAATAACAAAGCAGAAGGCTATTCCTTACACTTCCCAGCAAAACGGGGTAGCAGAAAAGACGAATAGAACCATACTTGATAAAGTGCATTACACGATGTTAAGTTTTGGTATCCCAAAGTCGTTTTGGGGCGAAGTTGTTATGACTATTGTTATTTGATTAATTTGACTCCATCTGCTGCTTTAAACAGTGATAATCCCCATTAAAGGTGGTCTAGTAAGTTGAGTGACTACTCTATACTTAGAATCTTTAGCTGTGCTACTTTTTCCAATTAGAGTGAGGGAAACCTTGAACCTAGAGTTAGAAAGTGTGTTTTCTAGGATACCTTGAGGGTGTTAAGGGTTATAGGTTATGGGATAGAAGTCAAAAGGGAGTTAAGATTATTGTGAGTCGAGATATCATATTTAATGAATGTGAGAAGCCTTGCCTTAAGGGTGTACCCGAACCTATAAGCGAAATTGAACCAGATAGAGAGAGAGATCGGTTTAAAGTAGAATTAGGAAAACTTAGCACATCTGTCCCTACCATTCGAAATGAGGTGGAGACTCAGGTTCAGGAACTTGCGGTGGAGAATAGACATGAAGTAGTGACCGAAGAGCACACTGAGGAAGATAATCCCTTGACCAACTACGACTTAGTTAGGGATAGAGAGAGAGGAGACAAATGAGATAACCTAGGAGATTCGAATATGAATTTGAGTTAGCTTTCGCCATGCTAGTTATGAAGAATTAGTTGATAGAGAGCCAAAAACCTTTGACGAAGTGATGAAGAGTGAACAATTCAAAGAGTGGTGTAAGGCAATGAAAGAGGATATGAGTTCTATATAGAAGAATCAGACATAGGAGCTAGTACCTATACCTATGAGTAAATCGATCGTCGATTGCAAATGGGCCTTTAAGGTTAAGGAAGGTACCAGTAGGTCGGAACCCTTAAAATTTAAGGTTAAGTTAGTAGCAAGAGATACACACAGAATGGGTGTATTGATTATAATGAGATTTTCTCACTAGTTGTTAAGTATACTATTTAGGGTTATGGTTGCATTGGTTGAGCATTTTGACTAGGAACTTGAATAACTTGATGTAAAAATTGCTTTTTTACATGGTGAGTTTGGCAAACAAATCTTTGTGAATCAAGCAAAAGATTTTAAGGATAAGCTAAAATCTGATCATGTTTATTTTCTTAAAAGTTCATTGTATGGTTTAAAATAGTTACCTAGATAGTAGTACAAGATATTTGACTCTTTTGTACTCACTTTAGGTTCCAAAGAAATAAATTTGATCACTATCTATATTTTCAACACAATGAGATTGATAACAATTTTTTGTTTTTGTTGATTTATGTGGACGACATGTTTTTGATTAGTTTATCACCTAAGTGGATAAACAACATAAAACAAAGTTAAGTGGTGAATTTGACATAAAAGACCTAGGTAAGGTTAAGAGAATTATAGGCATGGAATCGAAAGAGATAGGTCAAATTCTACTTTGTTTTTGCATCAGTTTCCATATATTTCTAAGATGTTGAAGAAATTTGATATGAATGATTACAAAACTGTCACATTGCGTCTAGCTAATTACTTTGCGTTATCTAAAAAACAAGCTCCTTGTAATGAACGTGAAGTAGAATACATAAGTGGAATTCCGTATTCTAATGTTATTGGTTCCATAAGATTTATGGACACTATCTAATAGTAAGAAGTATAAAAAAAGAAATTCCAGTGAGAAAGACAGTCTTATTCCATCTCTTGGAAGTTCCCTGTCATCCATTGATAGATTCAGGTATCTACTTCAAAAGAAACTTGTTTAAAACTACCTATAGGTGGTGTATTTGATGATTTGCACCAGACCAGATTTAGCTTTTGTTATTAGTACTTTTAGTAGGTACATGTCTAATCCAGGTCCTGAACATTGAAAAGCCTTAAAGTGGTTATTGAGATACTTGAAGGGTATTAGTGATGTAGGTCTTAAGTTCAGTGTTAGTAAGGAAGGATTGAAATTAAAGGATTTTGTAGATACTGACTATGCGGGGGGTAGGATTGGTAGGAAATCAACTTCCTCTAATGTGTTTACCTTATCTAATTCTTGCATTAGTTGGACATCATAGTTACAACAAATTGTTACACTATCCACAACTGAGTCAGAATATATCGTTACCACCGAAGCAATTAAGAAGGCTCTATGGCCTAGAGGTCTTCTTCATGAACTATATGTCTTGAATGATTATGTAATAGTGTATTCCATTAGTCAGTCTTCTATACATTTATGCGAGAACCCTATTTATCATGAATGCACTAAGCACATTGATGTTAGACTACATTTCATTATAGATATAGTATTACAAGAGGTAGTAAGACTCAAAGAGGTCCATACACAATATAATCCTTCAAATATGGGCATGAAAGTGCTGCACTAGTAAAGTTTAGAAGTTATAAGGATCTTCTAAACATTGGTACACGCAAATGATTTTCAATTTTATTGGTTCCTTGTTAGAGGTGTCAGTAACGGGAGAATTTTTTCTTTGCAAGTCCTTTGACAATTAGGTAGAGGTTATTATGCAATTTGTTGTCAAACAACCTTCTTGAGCTATGATGTTATTCATTTTAATTCACAGTCGATTTTGGCTAATAACTAAATGGAAAATATAGCACTACAATTGAGACGACCTGATCCAAATGTTAATTGGGTCATTTGAAGCAACTTAAATACTTTAATGTTGCTCATGCCCAACCTACTTTCTAGAATGGTCAAAATAAGAGGTGTTCACTTGGTAGCCCATTAATTTATTGTTTGGATCTTTACTTTTTTTAAACAAATACCACTAGTGTGGCTTATTTTATAACATAAAAAATGAGAATACACATAAAGGAGGGGGGACATAGACCTGACCTCCAATAAGTGAAAAAAATCTCAAATATCTCAAATGAAACGCAAACGACAATAAATGAAACATGAACCAAAACTAATGAAGATTACTCAAGCGTACTCCCGAGGATAAATCTTCAGGTGGTAGTACATAGACATTGACCGGGTCATGCGTTTGGTCTGAAACATTTTTGGGTTGTAGTAATCTGTGTAATCGGGCTCGCTTATTGGAGAGGGGTCCCTTTTGGGGGAAGGGGCCTGTCTAGGTGAAAATTGCTATTCGAGCGATGGTGTACTGAATGTCGAGCAAAAAAAGGTACATCTGATCTCATGGTGATCTTCATAGGTGCTGCAATATCTAACGCATGTGAGAGTGACTTGCTGATTGAAGGTACGACTGCATTATTATTCTCCCCGCAATCTCCGAGACCCATGCCATCCATGTCACTCTGAATTTGAGCATCCACCTTATCCTGTCTGGGCATGATGGTAGGGCTAGGTGATGATTTCTCGTTGAAGAGCTTGCCAACTAGGTCATCAATAGCATTTCTCATAGAAGCTCCCAGCTTGATGCCATGGGTCTTCTTGAAGTGGTTGATCAACATTTGCTTCGCCCAAAGCTTATCCTTTAGGCCGCTCAATGTACCGTCGATACCTGACATCTGTGGTGAATGAGAGACCTGGGAACTGTTCTCAATAGGAGGCTCTGGAGTAGGCTCAGCAAGTGGTTGATCAATAGGTACTATCTCTTTCGTATCCTCAACCACTAAGGGAACAACTATCTGAGTCTGAATAGGAATCCCTAAGGTGCTCTCATGGACGATGGGAGGGATCTCTAGTGCAGACTCTGTAACTGGGAGAACAACTGGTGTTACCGTAGTAGTACTTGTGGTGGGAATCAGGGTAGGATCTGCTAATGTAGTAGCTGACTCTACCACAACTGCAATAGGGGTAGTGTGAAGCATATGAGGTATTATCGAAACTGATACCCACAGCTTCTTGGCTCAACGAAAGTAACATTGCCTTTGCCCTTCTCAGCCCTATTAGTTTGGGCCTTTACTTGACCCATTAGTAACTCTGTCGTAACTTACCTTACTTGGGCTCATTAGTTGGATATATTAGGTCATCTACCCTTTGCCAAAGTGATCGTGCGCCTCTCTTCTTCTCTGTGTGAGATTTTTGGCCTTCTGCTTTTTCTACTTCTCTGCCCTTCGCTTTCTTCCTTCACTTCTACCTTTGTGGTGATTGTTATTGAGTTATTACTTGCCTTTGTGGTATCCTAAGTGTGTAATCTCTTGGCAACGAAAGTGAAAGGCTTGGTATTGTCGTGGGTCGATTAGTTTTTTGATTATGGTACAATTGGATGAATAAACTGAGCCTGGCTAAACCTTAGTGGTCAATACATACTTCAGAGGTTCATTGTGTGATCATGTTAACCATGATGAATTGCTTTTTCTTTATGGTTTTTTAAATTTACACTTTTTGAGGCATGTGAATTTTGACTTTTCTCATGGACTATTCCACATTATTTAATTTTTGTGGCTTTGGTTGTTATAGTGTTGATATATACCCCCTCATTTTCTTTCTCATTATTTTATCTATCTTATTTTCAATCATACAGTTTTTCATAATATAATATTATACGCAAATAAAAAAAATTTCATTTTTTTTAACCACACATTTTTCGAAAAATACTATTTCAATCATTAAATTTTAGAAAAAATGTGGGCCAAACGGGGACATAATTATATACCGAAGAAAACAAAGACGAATTGATAAGAATTAGAAAGTACACTTTACTTGCACTTGAAAATAAAGCCAACTTTTTTGGTAGTATGTTGAATTTAAATCCACAGAAGTATTATTTTATTGAGAAAGAGATTTATACAGTACGACAATTGAGGCACTAATAATCCAAAACGTATTTTATTTAATTATATGGAGCACCGAGCACTCTCACCAAGTCAGAACTATCTCCGATATCTTTCTCTCTACTCCCACGATACATTCAGGCTATTTTTAGGTTTAGGTTTTTGTTTTTGTTTTTGTTTTTGTTTTTGTTTTTTTTTTTTTTTTGCTTCCCATGTCATTTCTAATGTTAGTTAAACTGAATTTGGATATGTTCCACATTTTCCATCATTTAGGGATGTAAATAACTTCCAAATCATGCCCCAACTGCCTTATTCACGTTTGTGCTCGGTTGAAAATCGCTCTATGATGGATGGAGTCTATTTATATACAGTTTTTCCATTGGTTGGGTCCCTAAACCTTCCAATCTTATACAGTAAAAAATACACCATCTAATCGAGGTTGAGCGAGGTTTGGAAGCACCTAAATCCAATAAATAAAGTGTGTGTGAAAAGTAATGGAAAGAGGTATGTTTTTCTATTTCGTTTTATTCCACGTTTGATCTATATGTCTTTTCAGATCAGTGAAGCATGTTTAGATCATTTAAATATTGTTTACAGTTGGTATAAGAGCCTTGTTTACCTCTGCCTTGCTCGTTTTTACTCTCTGCAAATTTTTCAAAATTTACAGTATTTATTTTTTGGCTTAGATTTCAAATCTTTGTTTTGATGAAAAATAAAGTTAAAACAAAGATTTGAAATCATTAGGAAACTGGATTTCTAACATTTCTAGGATTTGAACATAATTTTTTGGTGTTCTAAATGCGTAGAAACTGTCGGGTATCTATTTGGATTGGACCGGGTCAAAATGACCCGGTTGAAGGTAGAAGATGGTATGTTAAAAATAAAAATAAAATGTTTTTTCCAGTCAACTCACGATCCCGTTTGTAACAGATAAAGTTGTTGTTGGTCTAATAAAGAAATGGGTTGTTTAATTATTTGAAGGAAAAAAAAAAAGGTTTAACTCCAACCTTGAGGGTCCCCCATCGCCTCGCCCCTAGAGTATCGTGAGAGAAATAAATCGTTGGATGTGCTCCAACAGGTCAGGGAACAAGAGATTGCCTGTACGCTGGTGCCACAAAGAGTCCAATTTCATATCTCAAGAATCAAACCCTCACATTGCGGTTGCCAGCAAGGCTGAGACTACCTTACTCCTATCCTTTGCACCATTAGACTATGCCCCGAGAGATTGTTTAATTATTTGTATTCCACATCAACTAGTCAACACTATAAATATGAAAACTACATTAAAATTGAAACATGGTGTTGTAGAGTTCGGGCTTCCAAATTGTCTTTTCATAACATTTGGTAATGTTATTATTTTAGATTATTTTAATCACATTTTGGACCAGCACATGGTACCAGCCAAAATTTTGAAATTGTATCTCACTGTTGACCGTATGTGCTGGAAATAAGTGGGAATTATTTGGTGGTTTTGTTTTTATATGTACTAAAATTATTTTATTTTGTAGATTTGTACATATAACTTTTATTGTTTTGCTATATATGCAATATTGAGTTAAATAATTTAGTACTTTAAAGTTTTATTTTAATTTTTGTGTTCATATTGCTTATGGATTTGTGCAATTTATATAAGCATATTATGTAAATTAAATTAAATGTTGCGTGATCCATAAAATTTTAATTAATTAGAGAGTAGCCACAGCATCCTTAATTATGCAAAATTATATATTATTTTTCAGGATCACATTATGACATTAATTTTGGTTAGTCATATTGAATATAATAGTTTTTATCCCATGGGAATTTAATTATTTTTGTGTGATTAATTAGGATAAAATGTCAAATTATATTTCCTAATTTATCCATAGTAATTAGGAAAATGAGCATAATTTGATAGTTTTATCATATAGCTATTAATGGATCTAATTAAGTAGGAATTTAGCCCGCAAGCAAGTTTAGCGTCACTAGATTCATATCTTTGAAGCATGATTTTACATTGGTAAAGCATGATTTATGTTCGCTAGTCTCAATATAAGCATGTATGTTTAATTTTTATGCAGTTATAAAACATGCGAATTTCTCTGATATTAAGTGTGATATTCTCAAACTAAAGGGTGATAACTATAAGGTCTGAAAGGAGATGATTCTTCTTTATTTTGGATGGATGGACATTGATTATGCTGTTAGGAAAGACGAACCAAAAATCACTCTGAATGAAATTGCTCTTTATGAATGATGGGAGCGATCCAATCGACTCAGTATGATATTCATAAAGGCCAAGATTTTTGTTGGTATTCGTGGTTTCGTCGAAGAGCATAAAAATGTTAACGTATTGCTGAAGGCTATTGATGAGCAGTTTGAGACTTTAAATAAAGCACTTGCCAGCACCCTGATTATGAAGTTTTCATCCACGAGGACCATTACTATGAGAGGTGTGCGTGAGCACATCATGCAAATAAGGGACATTGTGGCTCAATTGTACACTCTTGAGGTTGATATGGCTTGAATCTTTCCTTGTGCACTACATTCTGAACAATTCCACATCCATATGGACCCTTCAAGATATCCTATAAGACACATAAGGATAAGTGGTCAATTAATGAACTTCTAGCCATATGTGTTCAGGAAGAAGGGAGACTGACAATGGAAATGGTGAAAGAGTGTTGATGGCGTCATAATGAAAGGACCAAAACCAAGCCAAAAAGAAGAGAAAAGGTAAAATATCGCCCTAAGGTGGAATAAAAAAGGAATCCAAGTGTTTCTTCTATAAAAAGAAAGGACACATGAAGAAGGATTACACCAAGTTCTAGAAATAGCTTGAGAAGAAAGGTAGACCAATCTCATTTTTCTGTAATGAATCTAATATGGTTGATGTTATTTATAACGCATGGTTGATTCATTCAGGTTTTACAATCCATATTTTGAATACCTTGCAGGGTATGAGAAACCTAAGGAAATTGGTGGAAAATGAACAATGTATTTATTCAGAAAACAAGAAGCGCTCACATGTGAAGGCTGTTGGAACATGCAGTTTAGTTTTAAGAAGTAGTTTTATTTTGAATTTAGAAAAGAAATTTTATATTTCAAGTTTCTCTAGGAATTCAATTTCAGTTTCAAGACTTGTACCTTTAGGATATTCCTTTAATTTTTCAGAAACGTCTTTCAGTTTATTTTGTAAATCTGATCTTGTTGGAAATTGTACATTGTCTGATGGTCTTTTCTCTATTAATTTGAAAAATAATACTACTTATGCTATGCATGTTCACACTAGTATAAGATGTTTCATGAATGAAGATTCCTCTATGTTGTGGCACTGGAGATTGAGATATATCTCCATAGAAAGGATTAATAAATTAATAACTGATAGAGTACTTTTTGGATTTTACTGATTTCGACACTTGTGTAGACTGCATTAAGCGAGAGCAGACCAACAAGTCCAAGAAAGGTGCTAAGAGGAGTACATACATGTTAGAGATCATACATTCAACTATTTGTAGTCCAGACATGGACTCGTATGGTCTGAAATACTTCATCTCTTTCATTGATGATTATTCACAATACATGTCTATCTACTTGCTTCATAATAAGAGCGAAGCACTAGATGACTTTAAAATTTTTAAAGTTGAAGTAGAAAAACAATCTAAAAAAAAAATTAGATCGTGAGAACAGATAGAGGTGGAGAATATTATTGTAGATACAACGAGGATCGACAAGCACCTTGTCCATTTGCTAAGCTTCTTCAAGAGCATGTGATAGTTGCCCAATATACCATGCATGGTGTCTTGAACCAAAATGGTTTAGCAGAAAGAAAAAACCAAACTCTAATGGACATTGTGAGGAGTATGAAAAGTAACTCTAAACTTCCTGAATTCCTGTGGACTGAATCTCTTAAAACGACAGTGTATATATTAAATCGAATTCCATTCAAGGCTGTCTCAAAGACAAAATTCGAATTATAGAAATGTTGGAAATCGAGTTTGCGACATATACGCGTTTGGGGATGCCCATCTGAAATAAGAGTTTACAACCCACAAAAAAAGAAACTAGACGCAAGGGCCATTAGTGGGTTCTTCATAGGATATGCTGAAGGACTAAAGAGTCCTTATTCTATTATCCAACTCATAGTACTAGAATTGTGGAGTCAAGAAACGTGAAGTTTCTTGAGAATGACTTGACTAGTGGGAGCGATCGATTCAAGGAAATTGATTATGAAAAGAATCATATTGATGTTCAACCTTCCATGTCAAGTGATAATCGTTCACTACACCTCTTAAATTCAAACAGGTGTTGAACAACCAATCGCTAGAGTTCCACGAATTGCTGATAATAATCCAGTGGATCAAGATGTTCAAGAATTTTCAGATTGTTGAACAACCGGTTGAACAACATGATCCTGTGGTAAATGTTGATACAACATTAAGGAGATCTACTAGAGCAAGGAAATCAGCGATAACTGGTGATTATGTTGTGTTCTGCAAGAATCGGACTATAAAATCGGAGACGAAAATGATCCCGAAACATTTTCACAAATCATGAATTGTAAAGAATCAAGTTTATGATACGATGCCATGAAAGATGAGATAGATTTTATGGCATCTAATGGAGTCTGGGATCTTCTTGAGTTGTCTGATGGTGCAAAAGACATAGGATGCAAATTAGTCTATAAGACAAACAATGATTCATTAGGCAACTTTGAAAGATATAAAATAAGACTCATTACTAAAAGATTCATTCAAAAGGAAGGAATCAACTACAAGGAGACCTTCTCTCCTGTATCAAAGAAAGATTCACTTCATATCATCATGGCATTAGTTGCACATTTTGATTTGGAGTTACAACAAATGGATGTGAAAATGGCATTTCTCAATAGAAATCTAGAGGAAGAGGTTTACATGAAACAACCTGAGGGATTTTCCTATAGCGGTAGTGAGCATTTGTTGTGCAAGCTCAAGAAATCTATATATATATATATGGATTGAAATAAGCTTTTCATCAATAGTGTTTAAATTTTATGATGTTATCTCATCTTTTAGATTTGTAGAGAACATTATGAAAAATATATATACCAAAAGGTCAGTGAGAGTAAGATTTGTTTCCTTATTCTGTATGTGGATGACATTTTACTTGTAACCAATGATAAATGTTTGCTATATGAGGTGAAACAATTTCTCTCTAAAAATTTTGAAATGAAAGATATGGGTGATGCATCTTATGTTATTGGTATTAAGATCTAAAAGGACAGATCTTGAGGTATTTTTAGCCTGTCTCAAAATATATGCTCAGTTATGCACAAGATTTGATATTGCATTTGTTATTGGGATGTTGGAAAGATATCAGAGTAATCCAGGTATAGACCACTAGAGAGCTGCAAAAAATGTGATGAGGTACCTTCAAAGGACAAAAGATTACATGCTTATGTACAAATGGACTGATAATCTGGAGGTGGCTGGCTACTCTGATTCGAACTTTGCTAGCTATATTGATTCATGAAAATCAACATCAAGATATATCTTTATATTTGCTGGTGGAGCTATATCTTGGAGAAGCGCAAAGCAGGCCTGACTGCTACTTCCACTATGGAGGCTGAGTTCATATCTTGTTTTGAGGTTTCCTCACATGGTGTATAGATGAAGAGTTTCATTTCTGGACTAAGAGTCGTGGATTTGATTTCTAGGCTATTGAGAATATATTGTGATAATTCAGCTGCAGTCTTTATGGCTAAGAACAACAAAAGTGGTAGTCAAAGCAAGAACATTGACATCAAGTATCTACCATAAGGGAATGTGTTAAAGAGAAAGCAGCAGTTATTGAACACGTTAGCGCTAAATTGATGATTGTTGATCCTTTGACAAAAGGCATGCCACCATTAAAATTTAAGGATCATTTAGATAGATTAATGGGACTTGGTTCCTTTGTGTGATTTTCATTGTAAGAACGAGGGTTAATGAAACTCTATTTGTACTCATATTTGTTTTCCTTGTGTATGCATTCATTTTGAGAAATATCATTGATGTTTGGACCTAGAATAAACATGTGATTTATTCATTAAGTAATATGGGCTGGTGTTTACGAAACATAATGCATTGTGCTGCATGGAAGATAATACTCTTATTTAGAGAACTTATCGCCATGATTCATGTATTTTGTTTCTTACTATGGTGAACGATGGAATATATTGACCAAGTGGAAGAATGTTAGTTTTTTTCTTCCCATGTTAGTTAAATTGAATCTGGATATGGTCCACATATTCCATTGTTTAGGGATGTGAAAAACTTCCAAATCATGTCCCGACTGCCTTCCCCTTGTTTGTGCTCGGTTGAAAACTGCTCTATGATGGATGGAGTCCATATATATATATATATATAGTTATTTTTCCATCGAGTGGGTCCCTAAGCCTTCCAATCTCACACACTAAAAAATACACCATCTAATCGAGGTTGAGCGAGCTTTAGAAGCACCTAAATTCGATAATAAAGTGTGTGTGAAAAGTAATGGCGGGAGATAAGTTTTTTGGTTCCATTTTATTCCGCATTTGATCTATATGCCATTTCAGATCATTGAAGCATGTTTAGATTATTTAAATATTGTTTATAGTTACAGCATACACACATATGTACATATAAAGAGGTTACATCTACAAAATTCACTGGGCTTCAAATTTCGATAGTCTTCCAAAATTTTCTGCAAAAGACAATGATGCTTTCCTCATAGTATTGTGGCTCCTTTTATTAATAAAGTCTGTGCTTACCAGGTCGAAACATAAACATTGATGCCACTGTTGATTGGATTAGGGAATTCCATAACCTACGATTTAACACTGCATATAAAGTGATTGGAAGCACGGCAAGAGCAGCAACAAGTCTTGGCAATGTCCCTTGCTTTTCTTCCTTGTAGACCAAAAAGAAAGTTGCACTATATGTTAAGTCCATGCAAATGACTGAAGCAAAGAGTGTAATTAGTCCACCCATCAGCTTTGCCGGTAATGAAAATAGAAAATCATCTTCTCCATATCGTGAAGTTAAGATAGACAAGAACATCATTATGGAAGTTGTCGAGCTAAACATTGCCACAGCATTAGATATAACAAAAACTGTGAACCACCCATCAATTAAGAAATTTGGAGCCCCTGTTTCTTCTTTATTCTCGCCAGGTATGGTAAAGGCGGCAGCAAACACAACTGTGGCAATTAAAGTTGCCACAACCATACAAGAAGTTGCTGTGCTCTTCATCCACTCCTCACCAGCTTTCCGTAAATTCTCATGCTCCATTGTAAACAACTCCTTTGGTTTTTTGTGTTCATTGTTTTCCATCTGAAAATAGGAAGGGCGTACAATCTTCTCCACCTCCTGTAAAGCTTACTCAAATTAATGTATGTTGCAAAATCATCTAAAATTCAATTTTTGCATTACATAGAATAGTCTATAGGACTTCCAAGAACTAGGATATACTCATAATACAATTTACCATGATGCTATAAAAGCGTCCCTCTTCTCTTTGAGAAGGAGACTTGTAATCAAGTTAATTTCTCACCTTAAACCATAGTAACTCTCTCTGCATTTGAAGAGCTGGTCCAGATACAATGTTGAGTCTGCTTGGAGGTGCTAATTTTCCGGCCAAGTGCAAAATGTTGTTTTTATCTTTATCTCTATAATATGTATTAAAATCCTTAGCAGCTCCTGTTTGATAGATGAGACTAAACACTTTTTCTTGTCGGTTAATAACAGCAACATGAAATATGGAGTACTTTTCTGAGTCGACATTCCATGTAAGTTCAGGAAATGATTGAGTAAACAGAGTCAGAAACTCAACATTCCCTATTTTTGCAGCATCATGAAGTATCTGAGTCTTTTGAATTAAGAAGCCGAAGTCCAGTGATGTCATGGGAATCCTTTCCCACAACCCCATTGCCAACTCATTGGCTTGTCTCCACCATTGAAGTGAGCTACATATCCTTTTGAAATCTAAACATCTAAGCAAAATTAACGTGCGGACTACAAACCTAAAGATTTTGAAAAACTAGAACTAAACTGGCATTCAATCACAGTTCCGAAATCATCCTTGTTTAGTTCGACTAGACATTAATACAGGCAGGATAATTATAACCCTCGTTCATAGGTCCCTTTAACCACACGTTTCATGAACTTTTATTAAAATTTGTTAAAAATCTGATTTTAATTTCCACTAAATCAAACAGGGGCATAATAAGATAAAATAATATGACCACATACATATTTTGAAGAGCACGAGTAATAAGGAAAAAAATTACAACATCACCATCAATAAGGCAAAAATCCAAGGATAAATTTTATCTAATTAGTAGAAATTTTTTGGATGCCAGCACTTCATCAAGTATAAATGAATGGTCTTATGTACGGAGAAGAGTAAGAAAGGTTTATGGACTTACATGGAATAGAAGGTATAGACGCAATGATGCTAACAAGTCTTTCCCATATCCATCCTTGAAATTTGTGATTGTATGGTAAATTTTTTTGGGCTAAAGCTTGTAATGCAAGTTCTGTGTTTATCCTTCTTGGAGGAGCTATTCTTGTACTTTCTTTTAACATCTTTAAAGCGATATCTGCTCAAAAAGAAAAAAAGCATATTAATATATGAAAATAGTCTGACCTGTTTAGTCACTTGAACAAAGAAGAAACATAATTTTATGTGAGTATCTTTAAAATAAAAAGATTTCATACCATACATGTCAGCACGGATCGCTTCTTCAAGAATATCCACATATTCCTCGTCTTCGAGATCTTCAAGACGTGTAATTGGGTAAAGATATTCAGCCATTTCTGTTTTTCTGAACCAAATTGCAATTTTAAGTGGGGTATATCCACTTTTACTTCTATCTCGGTTATATGCATTTTTACTTCGAATTGATGTCAAATTGTTGTTTTTTTCATACATGATCTTGGCAATTTTAACGACTCCTGATACAGCTGCAGTACAGAAAGCTGTATATCCATATTCATTCTTCAATTCTAGTTCACTTCCTTCCAAGCATTCGACTAGATTGCGGACAAAAGCAGTTTTCTTGGCGGACACGGCTATGTGAAGAGCCGTATTTCCATCCTTTGTTATCGCAATATTCCAAGGTATATTTTTGTCCAAACTCAGAGTTTTAGTAGTCTTCCAATCACCTTTTAGAGCAGCTTTGTGTAAAGTGTTTACAGTTCCTGATGATGTTCGGGGATACCATAGTCATTATGTCAAAAATGTATAGAGCTCCACAACTTCACAAGAAATACTATGTAGCACGTACAAAACTAAAGCAGAGATAAACTAGTGTACATAAGTTATACAATCATCACCTTTTGATGTACAGTATAATAAGGGAAATCAAGTGGTTCAGCATTGTATTGGAGCTCATGAAGCTCAAACGAGTAATTCGAGTTCAAAGATTATGTTCACAAATGATACAACATATTGTGGAACATAATGAGGGTAAAATCCCACGTTGGCAAAATATGAAATATGTGATTACATGTTCTTGGATCACTCTCTTAGTAAATGTTTACCTTTTAAGATAATATCCAAAGACTCGAAAGCATATATACACGTTGTGGGATTTTGATACCCAATAAATCTCGAGCAATGATATTAAACAGTTTTGGATTATATTTCATAGGCCTCGACCTATGAGTAAAATATTTATCAACCAATCAATTCATATACTCAACACAAAAACACAACGTCGACCACTAGTAATAACTTATTTGATTTTAATGTTGCCTTGGCCCAAATTCACTTATAAGAGGGCTTCCTTATGTCTTGGCCCAACTTTTTATGTCTTAACCCAATTGATAATATACCTAAAGCTATATATATAAATATGCCTTTCTTTGTAGAAGCTGTGTGTTTTTTTGCCTTTGTTTGAGAAGAGAGAAAACGGCTGCCTCCTTGTGATCTTATTAAAGTTCTTGCCTTCTTCTATCTTCTGTTTACCTTTGTGGTTTGTAAAACACCACCATATTGTTGTCCCTTTGTGGGTGAGAAATGAGGAATGCAACCATAAGTGATTGAGTTGTAGGTTGAGGTTTGATTGGTTGGTTGATATATTGATTGATAAGTTTAATATGAGTCCAGAATCCATGGATTGAAGATCTATTGCGTTATACACGTATTGGAAAGTTAGAAAAAGGAAATGATTATAATATAGATGAAAAGATTATCTCATCAACAAAGTTATTTTAGTAGGGATGTCATATTTTATGGAGATAATGATTGGAACTGAGAGAGAAAAGCCATGATTACTAAATCAAAGAATTGAAGTCTCCATTTTCTAGAATATAAGGCCCTGTTCTCTTTACCGTTTTCGGGTCGTTTTCTGTTTTCGATTTTTCAAAACGGTGAAAACGTGTTCTCTTTTCCGTTTTCGAAAACGAATTTTCGAAAACGTTTTCGAAAACGAAAAAAATTTGTGAAGAAAACACAAAACGACTTTTTTGTCGTTTTGGGCGTTTTCAGTGTAAAACTTGAAAAAATTGAAAACGCGGAAAACACTTC
>NW_019238156.1:53298-69866 GCF_002742605.1 Olea europaea var. sylvestris | reverse complement strand
GATTCTCAAAATTTCAAAAAAATAAAAATAAAAATAATTTTTTTTTTTTTTGGTGTTTTGAGGTGGTGTTGGGGTGATTCTCAAAATTTTAAAAAAAAAATTATTTTTTTTTGTTTTGAAAAACTAACAAAAAGAACGTATTTTCAACAATTTCAAAACAAAAACTCAAAATACAAAACTCAAAATGAATTCAAAACTCAAAACACAAAACTGAAACACAAAGAGAACACCCCCTAAGATTTGAAATTGTACCACTACTACTTGAAAGAAAGCTAATGAAAGAACAATCCTGCTACTCAGCTAGGCATAAAACCAGGGTTGGGAACATGTATTTTAATATTGCTGTGGTGGCCCACAAGGCACAATAAAAAATAAAATAAAAAAAGAGTAAAAAGATTTTATGAAACAAAACAAAACGTAAGAAACCGTGACTGATTTTCTCTTTGTTCCCAAACCCTTCGTTCTGCCGCCGACCGGAGCACCTATAGTCGCCGATCAAGAAGAGGGGGAAAATGGGAAAAAAAAAGTAACTCATTTATCTCCAACATTTGAAAGCCGAAAGTTGACCACAAATAATCCTCTTAACCAATTCAAATTCCTTCAATATTTTTTTCCAATCTAAAGGAGCAATTAAAATCCAAAGTCAGTTGGTCCACTTTAATATTAGTAATCATGCTTTGTCCTGTAAAAGAAGAAGGGATGAAAAGCAGTCTTTTATCACAGAAGGAAATTTGGAAAGCATCTTTCTTAATTTTAGTAACAGTATATCACAAGGGTTGATGAAATCCACCTATTTTTACTTCAATAATTAAATTCACTGATTTTGATGAAAGTTCTTTAATGTGAAATGGACAAACAACGATTCCTCACCAAGTTGTAAAGTTCAAAGAGCAGGGATGATTCGTCAGCGATGGGTGCTCCGTCGGCAGCGGGATGTTTGCCGGTTTTGCTTTCCCACTTCTGTGGTTAATCCCTTTTGTCTAGTTTCAGCCAAGCTTTCTTTTTTTACGTGTTTTAAGCCTTATTATTATTATTTTTAGCTGTGCAATTTTGCCACCTTAGCAAATTTCAAATCCCTGTTTTTATCTGTTTTTATACCTGGCTGAGAAGCATTATTCATGAAAGAATTTCATTTATTTAGAAAAATAAAGTCATGAAGTGAGAAAAAAAAAAAAAAAAAGTTCAAAAACTTACTTTGACGATCAATCAGATGTTGGTTGGGAATGGTATTTGGTCTTCCAACTTCAATTTCAATCTGGTTATCCATGTTTGCAACTGCCTGAGAACTGAAAGCTTTCGAGTTAGAATGTAAAAAAGTAACATTGGTACATAAGAGGATGGTCGATAATATAAAGAATAAATATGATAACATTTCAAGACTAATTGTAACACTATCATTGCGCTTTCATTTAACTACTCATAAGATAAATAAATAATATTGTTATCAAATTACTGGAACAGTACGTATTTCACTAAATATTGGTGTGGGGGGTTGGGGGGCGGACAGAGATTGCTCAACAAATCATAAATGTCCACTTGCAAACTATTTTGAAATCCGAAATTGTCCACATGCAAACTGTGAGGTTACCGCTCTCTAACCTATTTCAGGGTCATGGGGTTTTCCCATCTGTATACAAACTCAACATTGATTAAATTTAAATAATTGAACGAGTTTTTTGCATTTTGGTGAAGGGAGTTGCCATCCACGGAAGTATGCTGCAATGGCATCTATTCAAAAGAGACGAGTTGATTTGTATTGGATTCCTATACAAAAGTTGAAACGTTGGAGAACAAAAAATAAACACTACATAAAAAATTATTATGTTGTTTTATCATGAATCTCCTCGTTGAAGAGTAATAAAAGGGGATATTGAAGAATCATACACATGAATTATATTTAATTGTGTTAGCGGCAATGGTTGCAAAGGATGGGTTGGGTCATAGGTGGTCGAAATAATTTGCATTTGGTCCATTAGAAAATGAGATATGCACAGGGGAGGCTGGACCGGCCTACAGCCGTGCTAGCTCCAGCTTAAGATCCTCCAAAATTTGAAGTGTTCAAGATCCAAAAACATAGTAACAGTCCATGCTTAAGACATGAAACTGTGAATGATTTTGCAAATAATCAATACAGAGCAAAGGAGGGCCGTACCTTTAGGAAATGATTGCAAATCTAATCTGATAAAGCTAAAAAGAAGTCTAAACTAGATAAAGACACACAGTTTAACGGATTGAAGCATAACTAAATACAAACTAGTTTTACTATAGAGAGAGAGAGAGAGAGAGAGAGTGGAGAAAGAGTGAGAGGAAGAGGAATAACACGATTTTGGAGAAAGGGTGAAGAGGATTGTATTATTTATAGCGGGAAAGGTGGCTGGATCTTTCTGGGTAGACCTAAGGAAAGTGCAATTTCCTAGGTTTGCTTATAGCCACAGACAGCTCATTTTACTGGTTTTATGTGAAAATGGGACGGGGGATTCAGGAGTGGGGTTGTTTGTTATAAATCAGTGAAGGTTACTGAATTTTGAGCGGAACTTCATTTTAGCAAGTCAGCTTTTTTATGTTCCAAATTCATGATCGAAGGTTTAATTCATTATTATACATGAATTTATTATAGTACTTTCTTAAATTTCAAACCATACTCCCTAAATTCCTACATCCGTCCCTACAAATGTGTCAGTCTTGTTTGTATATTTCACTGTCAATTGGATAGTTTTTTTTAACTACAAACCATGGTGCTACGTAAATAACAAGCAGAGGACTAAAATTATTAGGAAAATAGAACTGGGACCTATTTGTTAATACATGACTAGGTTGAAAGCTGATACTGGAAATTTTCCTCGCCCTTCAGTCTTTGTTTGTGAAAAACGTGGATGTTTGATTATCATAATTGTAACACGAAGTTTATCATGTTACATTCTCATTAGAGAAATGTTACATATACAGAAATCTTTGATAATTTTTTTAACAATTGTCAATTGGCAAGTATTCATTGGATGTTAAACACAAAACACATTTAAACTAGTTAATGTAGTGTTGTCATCTCATCATCTGTAATGCTTTATGTAATTTTCATGTGTATACACATGTTTATTCTTCTTATTATCACTCTAAGCCAAGGAAGTCCGATGTGTGTGATTGCTAAAATCCATGAATGCTCAATAATTAGTTGTCGAAGTTCGTCATGTTATACTAAAAGTCAAAGTCATTGTCGTTCAACAGTTCTTTTTAAAGACAAAGTAAGTCAAGTTAGTTACTTAATTAGAAGCATTATGCTGGATCGCTTAGAAATATATATTAAAATTAGGAGCTCAATTTATAAAAATTAATGTTGTTAAAAATCGGTGCAAACCTTATTATGCTATTATATATCTTATATACAATCAATATTAAATATCCCTAAACAGTATAAACAAAGAGAGGACAACAAAAAGGATACCTCATCACACAAGCCTTGAGATAGTTTGAATTGAACTATTACTTTCGAAGTCAAATGTAACCATTGTCAAGTTAAAAGGCCGTTCCTTATTTCAAGGAAGATCGAACCGAAACTCATGCCAAGCTCCTGAGGTGAAAAACAAAAGAGCTTGGTCCGGCAATAGAAAAACTTGGACGACATCAAAGTGCTAAACTCAACAAAGACTAGAACCACCCATTATGTATGATTCACGCATTACTTGTTAGGACTCGGGATTGAGGAGTAGTCCAAACATATATAAATTGATTTACGTTTTCATCTTTATTTGACGTGAGATTCTATCCTTAACATGTTCCTGCAAGATGATGATTTATTTAAACAAATAAATCGTGAAATCAATTTGCTCATTTTTTAAGTCTTAATCGGATCGAATTATTCGTTAGAACTTAATGGGCTCTGATACCATATTAATACTTAATGTTCCATTTTAAAATGTCAACCTTATTCATTTTTCACTTTTTTAATTGCTTTTCTCATTGCTAATTATTTTTTCTTCTGCTTCTTAAAACCTTCTATCTTATTGAGTTTTGGGTAAAGATTGAAAAATAATTAAGGATTAATTTAGTAAATGATAATTACTACTAATATTTGTTATGGAATGTTTTTATGTTTTTGCAGTTGGAAAATAGTAAAATCTTATACATTTTGGCAAAGAGGGTTAGAAGTTGACGTCACAATAGTACAAAATTTACCTTGTGTATAATATAATTTAACAGGGACAAAACTTTTGAGGATAATTAGAAATCAAACTAACAATTCCGATATTAATTTGTTATGAAAAGATAAGAGATTAAAACAATTATATGAAGGAAAGATCACCAAAACAGAAAAAGAAAATAAATTCACCAGATGGAGATTTTATAATAATATGAAAAAAGAGAATAAAAGTTATGTGTTTACAATGTTTCTAACTTATTTTAAAATACAATGAAGAGCCAATTACATATAGGGAACAATCCAAGTCCTAGAAGTGAGTTGTAGATGAATCAGAATGTCTAAAAGTTTCCTTATCTTGATTTTTTTAAGTTCAACACAAATTCCAACTTCCAAATAGAATTTCAACTGGAATTTGTCCAATAGACTTTGAATACGATT
Organism: Olea europaea var. sylvestris; assembly: GCF_002742605.1. NCBI lineage: Eukaryota > Viridiplantae > Streptophyta > Magnoliopsida > Lamiales > Oleaceae > Olea > Olea europaea. The sequence continues at coordinate 65,293 of NW_019238156.1, read as the reverse complement.
CCAATTGCATTCTAAATAGAATCCCTTTTAATGTGCACTTTAATTAGAACTCCCAATTATCTTCAATAAAGGATTCGGGTCACATTTAAATTCTAACAATCTCCATCTTGACACGAATTTTACTACAATGAACAGAATTTAAAAAGAATCCACCTGGAGACAAATTCCACGGCAAAGAATAAACTCAAACTCTTTAACGAAATACACAAATGAATTTTTCCATCAACAATTCTAACCGGAATAATCTCCACCTCTGATATCCCAACTGGGGGCAAAAGTGATCACCAAACTGGGGTGACACAAGCCATGTAACAGAATTACAACTAAATGCATCAAAAGAAGGATCTTGGCTAGAATTAGCACCCTAAATCGCATTCAAAACATCAATAAAATCAGCAAAATTATACCTATGTGGAATCTTATAGGTCTATTTCTAGCAAGTGAATGCGATGATACCATCGATAGTGGTGGCAAGATGGATTTACCTATATTTTTAAAATTCAACTGAGATGTATTCTTAAACGAAAACTCCAAATTAGACTCCAACGGTATAAAAGCCAACTCTAAATCCACCCGAGTTCTTAAAACATGCTAATTACTCGAATATTCTGTATCACCTTTCAAGATATATAAATTAGATTTTCTATGTCCCATCAAAACAACACGGGCTCCTTTGATAACTTTTTGGACTCCACATTCAACAATGTACATGTTCCCTTTTGAATCAATGGTACTTAAGAAGATAAGATTTTTCTTCAGATTTGGAATATGCCTCACTACATCAAATATTTTAACAGCTCCATCAAAACATCTTTATTTTGACCCCAACAAACACTAGCTATCTGACAAGGTCTGTTATTATCGGTCATCACACCACATTTTGAAACTTCTTCATATGTTGAAAACAAACCCGATTAGGAGTCATATGGAAAGTGCAAGCTGTATCCAAAATCCAAGCTTTGTCCGGTTTGGAGTTATCATCAGATATAAGTATAAGCTCTACATCATAGCAAGGATTTTTCTGCAATACTTGTTTTTCCTGAAGTTTCTGATTGTTGATTTGGAGTTGACTTTGATTTACTCTGCAACTTATAACAATCATTTACCAAATGCCCATTTTTCTTGCAATAATTACAAAATTTGAAGTTAGATTATGACTTCTCCTCGAACGACCACCATGAACAATGAGACCATCTCCATGATCCCCATATGCTACATGATGCTTTATCTACTTCTTTGAATATAGAGCATGATAGACATTACAACAAAATCAATCCCAAGTCATCTTCATCTTATTTGACCTCCAAGGTCTTCAGATCAGCGACGATTTCTTTAAAAACATCTAGGTGGTCCTCTAGAGATGTACATTCTGTCATACGATGAGAATATAAACATTGGTTCAGATAAAATTTGCTACTAAGACTCTTCGTCATGCATAATTGTTCCAATTTTAGGCTGATTTCTCCTTCAAAACATCCTGAAGAATATTATTGGAAAGATGAAGATGTATTTGAGATAGGGCCTTAGGATCCATCCGTTGTTTCTCTTCCATAGTCCAAGTTGTGGGCATCTTGTCAAATCCCAATAATGCGTCATCCAAATCCATCTGAGGAAGTACTGCTCACATCTTTACCCGTCACAAAGAGAATCTTGTATTGTATCAAATCGCGGAATATTGTACTTCAAAGTTGTCATCATGAAAAAAAAATCTGAATTTTCCAAGAACTAAGCCTGAGCCCTCATACCTTGCAGAAGTTCAAAGTATATTCAAGAGAATTGATCAAATGCCATTAATTTTTTTGAACTGGTCACAAATTCAATTAATAATATTTCTGCAATGATAATTAAAGTTATTGGATCCGGTGAGTACTTTGTAAATTACATTAGGGGCTGTTTTTCAATTTTCAATTTTCAATTTTAGAAAATAGATTTAAATTACCCGAGCGTTGCTCAATCGCCACCGAGGTAAATGATTAGTTATCAACAATGTTCAATCGATGTTCTTCAAAAATCACTATATTTCTCCTTTTCTCTACTATCTGAGTCGACAATGCTAAGTCATCGATGAGTAAGGGTGGCAATGGGCCGAGCTCACACGAGCTCAGATCAGGCTAGTGGCAAGCTGAGCTCATAGTTCGTTGCTTGCGGGCGAGCTCAGCTCGGCCCATGAGCTAATGGGCCGAGCCGAGCTTTGGCTTGCGAGCTATCCCCTTTCTTTTTTTCTTTTTTTACAAAAAAAAAAAAACAAATGAACACAAATGCATTTTTAAAAAAATAATTTAATGATGCAATTTTATTTTTTTATTTCTATCATATAGTAATATTTTTTCTTATAAAATGTTAAATATTTATGTGATGAAGACGAATTTTTTTAAATACATTTGCAAAAAATACATATACTAAAAATACATTTTTTCATTTTATTTAATTCAAATATCACTTACTTGAGCATCCTGCCAATCCTTCATGTACATTAACGCTTCCAAAATATTTTCTTTCAGCTAGCTTCTGCTATCGGTCAAAACCCTTTTACCTGTACTAAAAACAGACTCCAAAGCAATAGTGCTAAGCAGAGATGTCAGCAGATCTTTCGCAATGACAGAAATAATTGGCCAGCGTCTTTCATACTTTCTCCAGAATTCAATTACTTTTTCTAAACTTTTTTTAATTGTTTTGTTTGTTGGCATATTCTGATTGAAGTAATCAATTAATTCAACAAACGTTGCATTTTGAGTGGCGACCGATGTTTGATGAGATGTACATGTAGACAACGTGACACTAGATGAACACATTGCGGTTGCATCATATCTATATGTATTAATGTCTTGAAATAAATTCATTATTTCGACATCATCTTCTTCAATTTCAACCGAGTGAGTAGGTGTAGAGGGTACTCGACTAACATCACACTCATTCGGTCCGCATATAATTCATACATTTCACATAATGTTGACTCTAAATTCCTATAGGTGATAAGTATATCAAACATTAAGACTTTGTTGACTTGATCAATTACTTATTTAGTTCTTGATAAATTATATTGGGGGTCCATTACGCATGCTAAAGGAAATAACATAGGTAGGTCTTTCCAATATTTTCTAAACTTTAATTCCATAGCAATTATAGTTTCACTAAAATCATAATCATTTTTATATTAATGGAATGTTCTTGCAATTATATAAAGGCGTTCGAGCACCATACAGTTTGTGGGATAATAAACTCCAGATAAAATCTTTGTGGTCTCATAAAAAGATGTCAAAGATCTTTTAACTTTTAAAGCTAAAACCCAATCGAATTCATTTAACATAGTATTGTCATCGCTTCTAACGTGTCTATTGTCACAAAAGTCAGTTATTAAATGTTCAAAACCTTTACATGACTTTAATAGCAAGTAAGTAGAGTTCTATCTATGGCCTATGTCGCCAACAGATGTTTTAGTAGTCGTCACCCCTATTTCGGCACAAAAACTTTCAAATGCTTGTTTCCTACTAGGGGAGATCGTGATATATACTAGTGTGTTCCTAATTCTTCAAAGTTCATCATTTATATTTTTAAGCTATCTTGCAAAATTAAATTCAAAATATGATACACACAACGAATATGAAACAAATACCCATCGAAATCAGGTTGCAGTACCCTACACAATTTATCAACAACTACCTTATTAATACTAGCATTATCGAAAGTAAAAGACCAAATTTTAGTCTTGTAATTATATTTTCTAACAATACTGATAATAACATTATATATATTATTAGCATTGTGAGAAGACTCAATAATTCTAAAAGCAATAATTTTTTATGCATGCGCCAAAGTAGGTCTATATAGTGTGCGGTTGTAGCTATATAAACTTTTTTATTAACCCCTTCCCATATATTCGAAGTTAAGGACATAACATCCCCATATTATTGCAAAACCATAATTAATTTTTGTTTTGAATCATTGAAATATTATATTGTATCGACACGAAGAGTATATCGACTTACCCCAACGTACCTTGGTTGCAAATGTTCTTTCACGAACGAGACAAAGTGTTGGTTGTCGGCAATAGCCAGAGGCAACTCAGTGGCGACAACAAATTTCACCATTCCTGTTTGAGCTTTCTCCTCCGAATACATCCACGTGGATAGGGGTGAAGTCGTCGAATCGACGCCTAGATTGCCAAATTGCAATTGTGTTTGACTGGCTGGAAGAAGTCTATGTCTAGCTGCAAATACTTTGTAGTGACGGATGAGATGAGTAGTACCAATTTCTTTTTACCATGCTAATCTTTATTGACAGTATTTACATACTATTTTAGATTCTGTGAGGCCATCGACGACTTTTTCCATTGAAATCAACTTAAAATGATCTCAACATTTTGCTTGTTTTTTCTCCTTTCGCTTTTCCCCTGCATCTGGAATGTTTAATTCGGGCTCTTCGTCCTCATGTTTCACTTCGGGAACATCAATATCATCCAAACCAATTGGATTATGGCTTCCATGACTGTAAATGTCAACATCTTCAGGTATGTGCACGTTATTTAGACCGACAAATTCATTCCAAAATTGACTTTGCAACGTCCTAAGCAATTCGTCATGTGGCCCACATCTTGTATCAAACAAGCTCTCAACAAATAAGTGTTGATCCATTTGTTTGATTGTTTATGATGAAATCCAAATATAATAATTAGGAAAAATATAAATGTAGCGAAAAAGGAGAATTGGATGAAATTTCAATAAATGTAGTGAGAAATGAGAATTGGATGAATTGAAATTGAAATTGAAATTGAAATTGAAACTAAATAAATTATAAGAAATGAATCGATATTGTATAATTGTAGATAATTGACTAAGTAATAGAGGCTATTTTGTGCAACAAAGTTAAAACTTGATAGAAAGAGAGTTGAGAATTGAGATGAAAAAATTTTGGGGTTAATGGGGCTATTTATAGAAGTGAGAAAAATAAAAAATAAAATTTAAGTGACCAAAATGGTCACTTAAAATTAACGAGCCACAAGGGCTCGCCATTGTGCAAGCCGAGCGGGCTGGGCTCACCCAATGCACCGGCCTGCTCGAGCTCGTATTTTTACAAGCCCGAGTAGCCCACGAGCCCCATTTTCACAAGCCAACGAGCCGCTCGGCCCGATTGTCATTCCTATCAATGAGCGATGATCAGTCGCTACTGAAAAACATGCTCAGTTACCGACGAACTCTGTAGATTCTATATTTTCTCCAACGAAATTATTTGGATGCTCGTGATTGTGAGAGTGATTACAGATGGGTGGATGTTGACAACTGTAACAGAGGATAGCAATGGACAGATACCCATGACTATAGGCCATAATTTTTTATTTAATTAATAGAAATTAATTATAACCTGAATTATGAAAATGTAAACTAATTATCTTAAAATTGAATTGGCCTAAACTTAAGGCCTTATATATGATTTCTTCCCTTAAAAAGACCATCCAAGATATAAATAGGTCATGAACAACATTAACTAATTAAATTGCTTCCAATGGTCCAAGTTATTTTCGAGTCCAGTCAACAAGCTAAGGTGTTAATAGTAAGGGAAAATTTTTATAACTATGAGATTAAGTATCACCAATTTCAAAAATAAGAACAAAGGTTTCAAATTTCAAAAATCTGATATTTACTAAAATTTATTTATGATTTAATTAATTAATTATATATTTTATTAATTAAATATATTAAAGTCACAGGTCTATACAATTTGATCACAAATTAATGATTTTGTTAGTTACGTATTACTATTCGATTAGAAATCAAAATTTTTATATGTCACAAATTATTTTACGATCACAATTCAAAAAAAAAATTTGCGTCACAATTTGTTCATCTATCACAAATCAAAAATTTATGAGTCATAATTTATTTGTTGGTCATAAATCACAAATATTATAAGTCATGACTTATTACACAATCAGAAATTATCAAATTATCGGTCACAAATTAATAATTTTTCAGGTCACGCATTATTTCTTGGTCACAATTTTTTTTTCATTGGTAACATATTGTTTATCGATCACAAATTAACCAATTTAATAGTCACAGTCAACCAAATAATTTGTGACCATTGCCAACGCTTGCGACAACCATCTCCACCGTACCACACTACCAGGACCAACCAAAAAATTCCCATACCTACCATCGCTGTCGCCGTTGCCACCAAAACGACCACCGCCACCAACAACACCCCCTCATCCCCATTCCCATTTTCATTCTCATCCCACCCACAACCACCACCATCATCACCAACACCAAAACCACCAGCCACACCATACTGCTAACATCACCACCACATACCATCTGAACCCACCACAACACTGTCATCGCCATCGCCATCGCCATCGCCACAATCATCTGACACAAACACATAAGATGGTTTTGAGAGAGAAATTTGAAAAAAAAATGATCACTTTGTCAACACCAGAAGTTTGAACTTTCGACTCCCCAAGGACCCCCCCTAATCTCAAGAATCTACAATCCTTTTTCCCCAATTCCAAAGCCCTAAATTATACATATAATATATTCTATATCTACACATTTTTTTGGTAACCAAACCCTCAACGATGGTTGCGATGACGAAAGGACAAGATATAGTATTGGCAATAGTGCAGCTCATCTTACAGTGCCTCCATAATACTTTCAACACCGACGATATACTTTTTATCCTCTCGGCGTTTGATAACCATTTTTCCATGCTATCCTTCTTTGTATCATCGGATAACCCTTCATTGAGTTCCCAAAAGTCTGTTGCCTCCATCCTGGACCCCAACTTTGAGACTGCTGAGCAAATCAATTTGAACGATCACCACTGCCACACCAAATAGCCAACATCACCATCGCATCAACCACAACAGTCCATACACAACCCACCACAACAACATTGCCACTACAACAACCATGACTCCATCACCAAAGCCACCACCATGCCTTGACACACATCATACCCACAGCATACAACATCACACCACCACTGCATCTATTGCATCAGGTTGTGTGCTATGCCGGTGGTGCTATTGGAGTCTATGGAGCCACCGAAGAGAGATAAGAAAGAAATGTGTTGTGATATGTGGTCTTGGGATTTTTCAGGTTTGGGTTATTTTAATTTAGAGAGAGGATATTGATATTATTAATATCTGATTTTTGTAACGCCACAAACTTTATTGATTTAAATTTTGGGGTATTATCGATATCATTTCATAAACATCCTTGATACAGAGATATTTAATTGAAAATTCTAAACCCTTAGTTTATTGAACATTAATATTTTAAATTAAATAAATGTATTGCCACGAAATTAAGAACATTTAATGAAAATAAGGGAAAACACAAGATATCCTAACAAATTTATTGTTGAATGTTTTCTAGATTTTTTATTTATTTGGCAACCCCGCACACCGTTTAGACACCATCCACGTTTGATCGATCTAACCTGAAATGTTAAAATTTGAAAGAATGAGTAATTTAAACTTAATATGATACGTGCGTCCAAAACAATATAATAACTTTTTAAACATAAATTTATAACATTCCATACCATCATTTCATCAAAAGCAATCGGAGATCAATCAAATGCTCTAACACATTTCTATGTAAACAATTGAGAAAACTTGAAGGAGATCTCACATTCCATTAAGACCCATAGGTCATAGCATTTCATGAAATAAATTACGTAAAAAAAATATAATATTGTAAGGACATATCAACTTGCACATAGTATCCTACCTTAGTTGATAAAAAGAATCGTTGGAAGAAAAGTAATTCACGTTCTTAAAATTATTTTTTCTTTCTCTATTGTCTTGTGTAAAATCGTGTACCCTTTGGTACAAAAATATATCATCCCTCTTTTATTCCAAATTTGAGGACTTCTTTAAAGAATACATCAATCATTCTCGTGTGACCCTATATAATCCTTCTACCACACTATTTCTGTATATTTGGTTTTACAATTTCTCGAACATGCCTCTCAATCAATAAAAAAATGTAACTTGATTAATTCTGTCAAAGACAATTGACCCTCTTGGTGGCATAAAAATCGTGATGTGCTGTGTATGATGCCAATAAAGGTTGGTAATATAATATATAATATCATTCCTACAATTTAAAGAAAGAAACTTCTTTGTCTTATCCTTATTTAATCTACACGTGGTTGGCATCCCTATAAAACCCAAAATCAAAGCAAATGAAAAGAAAAGCTTACCTTGTTCACCTAACCTACAGGTCAACCTATCATTCAACTCAAAATAAATAATATATTTCCTACATGTAATAGCATCTCCCTAGACGACCACATTTTGAATTCAATTGAAATACTAGTTTTTGACAACTTTTTCAAACTGTAATATTTTGGTGTTCATTTATTCTAATTGATTTACTCTCGAGCCAAAATAAATTATTAAATACGAGCTATCAAACAAGTACAATATTTGTATACTTATCATTTCTTTATCGATATCTAAATATTTGAATCAAATAAAATAGAAATTAATACATGTATCACTTCAACCCTAATTTTCAAAATATAAAATGTAGGAGACAGAACAATTATTTTATCCCATAAAATTTTCGGGGCGTTACAGTCTCCATTCCTTAAATTAATTTCGTCTGCGAAATTATCTTATCTAGGTGAAAAATCCTAGGACCTTGATCTCCTCGTCCCCAGACTTCTAAAAATTTACTTTCTTCTCAAGGCTTCGTATAGTCTCACAAATGTTTCCCAATCAATCTATTCCTAAGATGGCATAAACGAAATACTTCATCTCTAAAAGTCACATGTTAGCTACAAATTCTTGTCCATTCATCTTGGCTATCCTAGTCATCGATTGGTATTAAGTGCCTTGTCTAATGGGGTAGTAACTTCTAGAACATCAACGGCTTCTTTGCAAACAGTACGAGATTTAGTAATAGTATAAATAAGGAATGAGCAGCCCTGCAAATATAAGAACATAAGCAAGAAATGCAAATATTGATAGGGTACCTGCCATTATGTGTTAATTGTCAGTTGTCTCATGTTGGGTGAAGGCAAACACTCTGGCTGTTCCATTTTTACTTTGTTCTTTGTCCAGGTTTGATGGGGGTTCATGGCAATTGATTGCAATATGACTATGCTTTCCACATCGATAGCACATATTCTTTCCATACAAACATTCGCCTTTATGGGTCTTATTGCACTTAGGACATGGAGTAAGAACATTATTTGGCTTGCTTGATCCTGACCATCTTTTAAAACTAGTTCTCTTGTTTTGTCCATTTTCTCTACCTCCATTCGGCCCATTCCATTTCCTCTTTCCTAAAAAATTGGTGCTTTCTTGAATTGTTTGATCAATTTCTAGTCGATTTGAAATTGCGTGAGCTTGTTGCAGAACCTGACTATACGTGTTGAATTCATGACATGATTCCTCCAATTTCTGGGCGAAGTCCAAGTTCGAACCTTCTAGCTTTCTTTTGCTCTGTATCTATTAGTGTCGCATACCTAGAAAGTTGTTCGAACTTCCTCTCATAATCGATCAATGCCATCTTTCCCTACTTAAGTTGCAGAAATTCCATTTCTTTACAATCTTTCAAATCTGGTGGTGAAAATTTTCCCATCACCTCCTCTTTGAAATGTGCCCAAGTAACTTTTCTTTGTTGTGCCTCAGTCCTAGTCAGTGAAATGGACTCCCACCAATGGCTCGCTTCATCAACTAGCTTGAACTCCACACATAAAATCTTTTGAGCATCAATGTAACTGAGATGCTTGAAGATCCATTTCAAACCCCTTATCTATTCCTCGACTGCCAAAGGGCCAGTCATCCCGTTATAAGTAGGGGGCTTATAACGACAAAACTATTCTACGATTGAGTTCGTGGCGTTGGAGTTAGTCTGTACATTCTGAGGGGGCGCTTATGCTTGCTGCTTACCAAGATCTTGCACAGCTCTCAACAAATCCTTAAACATAGTAGTTTGTGTTGGTTGACGTGTCATTTTATTTTTAAATCAACCAAATGAATTTCATTTTAGAAATAGTCAACATCTCAAAATATTCGAATGAATCACTCAGTTTCATAAAATTTAAAATCTTAGAATACATGAGGAACGATTGAAAGGATTAAATCACAAACTGTGAAGAAAAACCTACGGAAATGCATGATTTCATCCCAACTTTTTTTTCTTTTTTTTTTTTGGGGACGAAATTATTTATTTAAATTAAATTATCTCTAGGTTGCTAGTTTTCATCATCGCTTGTCCAATCATTTTGAATCCTACGAAGCTTAGATAGAGGGGCTTTATCATCTAAAGATATACATGACTCAGGCTCAGATTCCTAGTCAACCTCTAGCTCAGGGTCTAGTTCGAACCCTATTTCATGCTATAGTCCTGGTTCTAGCTCTGGTCCTAGTATATACTCTAGCTCCGATATATTCATAATTTGGTTTTTCTTCTAGGTCTTCCTTTGGGTCCTCATTTGGCTCGAGTTCGGACTTAAGAGTAGAAATCCACCTATCTAGGAAAGTTTCATAGTACAGCTCGAACTCGATTCTTTCTAGGTGCTCTGGAGGGTTAGCCCCTAGCATTTCATCTCTAACTACAATGCCCATGTCTCTCCACTGAGGTGGCAGTATGGATAAGGTTGTTAATAGCTTGGAGGGGTGTAATCTCATGTCCTACACCTTTTGCTGCGGCCCACCTAGCAAAGACTTCCATCACATGTTCTATAAGTGTGTGAGTCGGGTTTGCTTCATAATATTCGTAGGCTTGGATAACTGTTGCCCTTTAATTTATAACAATCCTACAAGTTGTTGTCTACCTAGCGGTCTCTTTAGTTCTAGCCATGTCTATCATATACATGCTAAGTCCAATTATGCTTAATATTTTATTAGTGATAACATAGTCTTTATATTCTCGCATAATTCATAACACAATTAACATAAAATATCATATTTCTATTGCAAGCTGAGTAAAAGCAAGCAAGAAAATAATTCATAAATGGAAACAAACATTTCACATCATGCTCACAATTTATACTAGAATATAACATTTCATTCCATTTTGAACATTTCTCGTATTAAATATAAGAATGTATATTTCATGCTTAAAATTAAAAATTTAATAAGACATACTAATTAATACCTTCGGTCCATGAGATGGTAGTTGATTGGTGAATGCTAGGTGCTAAGAAACTTGTTAAATTTTGTTTCTTAAAATGTTTATCGAAAATTTTGTTTCTCAACTAACCTCCCCAATTTTTATTTTTATTTTTTATTTTTTATTTTTTTAATGTAAAAGTATAATATGTCAATATCATGCTTTTAAATTTGGATAGGATAGACTTGAGACTATAAGTATAGCCAAACACTTCCAGTTTCTTCAATAGCACCCATAAATCTTAGATCGAAATAAAATTACATAAAAATTTATTTAAGACACAGTACGAAAGCAATAAGTTTGGAATGTTCTGTAAATTAAAATGATGTTATTCTAAAATCAATCTATAATTGGGTTAACTTACCATCAGAAACACGAACAAGAAATTTCTAAGGAGGAGTGCAATATTTTTTTTATTTATTTATTTTACATCATCTAAAAAATTTGATAGAACGCCAACATGTACAAATCCATGGACATGTTATATGGAATATCATGTTTATGAGAACAAACATTTCAAAATTATGTGCCATAAGGGAATAAAAATCTTAATTGCAACCCGTATCTTTAATTTGAATAAATTCTTTTATACTTTAAACCACTATCTTATTAGTAAAACTATAGTAAGAACAAAGTTTTCAAAGAAGGTTGAATGCAAAAATAAAAATAAAAATAAAAATAAATAATAAATAAAAATGCATGAAGATGGAAAGTAGAGAATAACTAAGATTTTCTAGAGAAATTTTTACTTTGCTACAAATGCATATAATTTAACGTGGAGGTCAAAGAAGCCTTAAGTTTAAAATCAAATTTCAAGATAACTATCCACCTTTTGTGTGTGTGTGTGTGTGTTGGGGGGGGGG
>NW_019238156.1:1466-53261 GCF_002742605.1 Olea europaea var. sylvestris | reverse complement strand
GAGGTCACTGTTCAAGTGAACAGTATGTGGACACTGTTCAAACTTTGTTCACTTTTTTCCTGCCTTTTTTAAACACAAAACATCACTCAAAAGTCGAGCTAAACAAGTAAAATATGTATAGTGTAAAACATGGACAACGACAAAATAACAATTTAATGCTAAACTAACAACATTTTATAAATATTATTTAAATCAATTTAATATAAGGACACACAGACATTTATATCGAACTTTAAAAGTAAAATTTTTCATTTTTTCACGTTAAAATTAATTTGTTGAAAAAATAAAGGAGAAAACTAGAGAGACTAAACAACGATGGAAAATAAATGTTTAAAGATAAAATACTAGAACATCTATCCATCTTTCAATACTAAAAAAAAATGGGCAACCATAAAGAAAGGTTGAGGAGATTAAGAGGCTCAAACATTAACATAGGCAACATTTTCGTAATTCTTCTATAATTGATTATGACCAAATTAATGCAGTTAACATTAAATTGAAAGTTAAAAGATAAATTCAACTTTTAAGTACTAACAATTCGCCATGATTTCTACAAGACAATATGGTACCTGCATCTTTCCTCATTTTTTTTTTTTAGACAATTATACTGAAAATTCAATATCTAACTAAATACAGCAAAGATTGTCTAAAACTTGAAAAAACAAAAAAAAAAAACCGTTTCTAAGATTTATATAGTTAAGAAATGTACATAACTCCATTTTTCGTTATTTTTAGAAACAATTATATTGACAACTTCATCAGTAATTAGCATGTAAAAGCTAATATATAATGAATAAAGCTTGGCGTACAGAAAATTTCATACAGAAAACGTACAAAAATTCAAAAAATCTTTTGTGGAACCGCGCATTAATTATTTCCTGACAGTCCCAACCGCCCAACTTTTACCCACGCCAACACACACCACCCCCTTGGCCCTTACCTTTTTTTTCCCCCTATTTTCCTCTCAAAATTTGGAATTATTATTGGAATGTTAAATGAAGTTGAAATATTGTATTCTTAATACCATTTCGACGTGCTCACGATCTCGTTTATCGCATTCTTACTCACGTGCGAAATGGCCAATCGTAGCGAAAGTTACCACTTGTCGAAATAGGCCGTTCAAAATTATAAATGATTTTTCTTATTTTTGAGATTATTACGTGATGTCAAATTAAATCGAAATATCGTATTCTTAATATCATTTCAAAGTACTCATGACCTAATTTATAACATCCTTAACGGCTTGTGAAACGGCCAACCGTAACAAAAGTTACAACACGTTGAAATATGTCGTTCCAAAATATATAAATAATTTTTCTTATTTTTGTCTCAATTTTCGGGATTATTACGGAATGTCAAATGAAATCAAAATATTACATTTTTAAGACCATTTTCAAAGTGTCATGACCTAGTTTCCGCCATCCTTAACGACGTTCGAAACGACCAACCGTAATGAAAGTTACCACTCGTCAAACTAGGCATTTTCAAAACATATAAAAGATTTTCATTATTTTGTCTCAATTTTCGAGGTCATTACGGGATATCAAACGAAATTGAAATATTACATTTTTAATACCATTTCGAAATGCTCATGGTCTAGTTTCCTCCGTCCTTAACGACGTGAAAAAGGGCTAACCGTAGCAAAAGTGTCACGCATTGAAGTAGCCAATAGTAGCAAATATTGCATTTTTGTATTCCTATTTTGGAACGGTCTATTTTGATGAGTGTTAACTTTTTATACGGTTGGCCATTTTACGCTCCGTTAAGGAAATCGAAAATTAAACCACGAGCACTTCGAAATGGTTTTAAAAATATAATATTTTAATTTCATTTGATATCTCATAATGACCTCGAAAATTGAGACAAAATAAGGAAAATAATTTATACATTTTGAAAATGCCTAATTTGACAAGTGATAACTTTCACCATGGTTGGCCGTTTCGCATGCCGTTACGGATGGCGGAAACTAGACCTTGAAAACTTTGAAAGTGGTATTAAGAATACGATATTTCAATTTCATTTGACATCCCGTGCTAATTTTGAAAATTGAGACAAAAATAAGAAAAATCATTTATATATTTTGTAATGGCCTATTTCGACAAGTAGTAACTTCCGCTACGGTTGACCATTTCGCGAGCCGTTAAGGATGCCATAAACTAGGATGTGAGCACTTTGAAATGATATTAAGAATCCAATATTTCGATTTAGTTTGACATCACATAACAATCCCAAAATTTTAGACCAAAATAAGAAAAATCATTTATATATTTTGAACGGCCTATTTCGACGAGTGGTAACTTCCACTATGGTTGGCCATTTCGCACATGGTTAAGGTTGCGATAAACTAGACTGTGAACACTTCGAAATGGTATTAAGAATGTAATATTTTGACTTCGTTTAACATTCCCGTAATAATTCCAAATTTTGAGACGTAAATAAGGAAAAAAAAAGGTGAGGGCAACGGGGGCTGTACTGGGGGTTATGTTGGGTGGGTAAAAGGTGGGCCGTTGGGGCTGTCAGGAAATTAATGCACGGTGCCACGTAAGATTTTTTGAATTTCTGTAAGCCTTCTGTATGATATTTTTTGTACGTGTAGCTGAATCCATATATAATACCACACATTAAATCTGTTAGTGACAAATGATTATTATAATTGTTATGTATGTAAAAGAATACAAATTAATATGTCAATATCATAGTTTTACACCCCCCCTCGTTTGGCCCCATTAATTCCTATTACATTACATTTTTATTTCTCCTATTTTCAGCCACACAATCTTTTATAAAATAATATTACACATAAATCGAAAAAAATTTCTTCTTTTTCAACTACTCATTTTTCAAAAAAATACTATTCCACCCATTTTCAATTCTACAAAATGGGGGCCAAACGGGAGCTTAATTTGATAAGAATACATTTCAAACTTTAACAGCAAAGTTCTTTTTATTTTTTTTACCCTCTCCTTTTTTTCTTTTTGCCTACAGGAAAGGAGGACTGTGCTCTAATACCATACTGTAACGCCCAAACTTTATTGACTTAAATTTTGAGGTGTTATCAATATCATTTCATAAAAATACTTGATGCGAAGATATTTAATTGAAAACTTTAAATCCTTAATTTATTGAACATTGATATACTGAATTTATCAGAATAAACGTAGTGCCACGAAATTAAAAACATTTAGTGAAAATAAGGGGAAACACAAGATATCCTAACAAATTTATTTTTGAATGTTTTCTAGAATTAATTTTTTTTTTTTTTACTCGCACACCGCTTAGCCACTATGCACGTTTGATCGATCTAATTTGAAATGTTAAAATTTGAAGAAATGAGTAATTTAAACTTAGTATGATACGTAAGTCCAAAACAATATAATAACTTTTTAAACATAAATTTATAACATTCCATACCATCATTTCATCAAGAGTAATTGGAGATCAATTGAATGTTGTAACACATTTCTGTGTAAACAATTGAGAAAACAAGAAGGAGGTCTCACATTTCATTAAGACCCGCATGCCAATTAATATTTCATGAAATAAATTACGTAAAAAAAAAAAATTATAATATTGCAAGGACATATCAATTTGCACATAGTATCCTATCTTGATTGATAAAGAGAATTGTTGGAAGAAAAGTAATCCACATTCTCAAAATTATTATTATTTTTTCTCTGTTGCCTTGTGTAAAATCATGTACCCCCTTGTTACAAAAATATATCATCCCTCTTTTATTCTAAATTTGAGCACTTATTTAAGTAATACATCATTCATTCTCGTGTGACCCTATATAATCCTTCCATCACATTATTTTCTGTATATTTGGTTTTACAATTTCTCGAACATGCCTTTCAATCAATAAAAAAAATGTAACTTAATTAATTCTAGTCAAAGACAATTGACCGTCTTGGTGGCATTAAAATCGTGATGCCGTGTATGATGCCAAGAAAGGTCGGTAATATAATATATAATATAATTTTTACAATTTAGAGAGAAACTTTTTGTCTTATCCTTATTTAATCTACACGTGGTTGGCATCCCTGCAAAACCCAAAATCAAAGCAAATGAAAAGAAAAGTTTACCTTATCCACCTACCTACAGGTCAACCTATCATTCAACTCAAAATTAATAATATATCTTCTACACGTTATAGCATCTCCCTATACAACCAAATTTTGAATTCAATTGAAATTCTAGTTTTTAACAACTTTTTCAAATTGTAATATCTTGGTGTTGATTTATTCTAATCGATTAATTCTCGAGCCTAAAATAAATTATTAAATACGAGCTATCCCTATACAACCAAATTTTGAATTCAATTGAAATACTAGTTTTTAACAACTTTTTAAAATTGTAATATCTTGGTGTTGATTTATTCTGATCGACTCATTCTCAAGCTTAAAATAAATTATTAAATACGAGCTATCAAACAAGTACAATATTGTTATACTTTTCATTACTCTATCGATATCTAAATATTTGATCCAAATAAAATTGAAATTAATACAGCTTCAACCCCCAATTTTCCAAAATATAAAATGTAGCAGATAAAACAATTGTTTTATCCCATAAAATTTTCGGGGAGTTACAATTTTTGTATAAACAAATTTTAGATTTGATTTTTGAAATTGGATTTTACAAAACCTAGTTGGATGTAATTGTCGGGGAGGAGTTTGAAGTTGCAATGGACATGGAAATTTCTTGTGTTTGAGCGAATTTTATCTCTTTTATTGAAACTAAAAGTATTATTTGGTATTCTCTTTGCCACCTTTTATTTCAGTGTTGAGGAGCGTTGAGAATCGGACCAAATAATAAAGACGAGAATAATATGAACAATATGAAAATAATGGATTACAAAGAATACAAGACTTTTGTTGAAGAAGATAAGAATTTATTATACCAAAAAACAAAAATTATCTTTACAAGATTTAATTATCTCAATCTAAAGCTAAACAATTGTCTCTAGTTTATAATGTATCCAATAATGATCTAATTGTTATGTTGAGTCTATGAAGAGCGTACACCTTGTGGTGTATTTATAGGAGTCAATTCTTGGAGTTATGGATGAAGGTCCTTAATTGCAAAGTCTTATCCACATCAAACTCTCAATACATGATGAAAATTGATCCCCTTATCTATCCGGACTTCTAAACCAAAATTATTTTTGATTCCTCCATGAATTACAATTCCAAATCGCATGGAATTTGATTTATAAACATAACGAACTCCATTTTAACATAAATTTCAAAATAAGGAATTAAGCCTATGCTCTTCAAGTCATTCTTCAACTCTTCCACCATGCCCTTGCAGGGCATACTCAACAATAGTGAACTAAACACGAGCCCTATTTACTAGTAGAACTACCTTGCACGCCATACTTGCTTGAATTTTCTTTTTCACTTCAAGCTTTGGCTGAGTCACCAAACATGCTCGAATCACCATGGACAACACCAATTCTACCCGAGTTTCCAAACTTACTCGAATCACTACGAGCAAGATGATCAAATAGATCACAACAAGCTCCACTTGCGCTACTAGAAGATTCCTAAATATTATTGTTCGAATCACCACAAACAAATCGATCACAACCAACTCTACCTGAGTTACTGTTTATTGACCCATAAGTTGCAGCGACATCCATAATAGTCGCTGAACCTTTTTATATATTTATATAACCTGGACTTTCTCTATCCTTTTAACATAAATCAAGAACCTTTGCTAACTTTCAGAACTCCACCACCACCTGTATACATTTACCCTCTTGAATACATAGACCATGTTGAACTTGGCCAAGTGCTCTGACCATCCCATCAAACATCTTAATTTTGATATTACCAATCTCGACTATTTTATAAGGCTCATTACTTTACATCATTAGGGAATCCCTTGTAACTATTTCATATGTAGAATACCAATCCTGACTAGACCATATATGAAAAGTACTAGTCGGATCAAGAATCAAGTCCTTGTCAGATTTGAAGTCACCATCAGTAATCGCTAAAAGATCTCCATCACTGTCTTCTTCTACAAAATTGTAGGGATTTTTTGGTTGTTCCTTTTGATCTGTAGTAGCAAACATATTTCGCCACTCATATCAACCCCTCTTCATTCGCCCCTTGTTGTTGCAACCAACACACTTCATCACTCTTGCTATCATTGACTCTGCCCCCTCCATGACCATCTGTCTTCCTCTCATAAACAATAAGACCCTCTGTCTGGGCCTTGAAATCGATGACCAGATGCTTCATTTCCTTCTTAGAATAAAGCACATCAGTCTTAATTCTTTTTTTTGTAGGAGTATCCTGATTATAGATAATATAATAGTATCTTTAAAAGTCACATATGAAGGCTGCAACGAACATAATAGCATCAGCCTTAATTTTTTTTTTTTTTTTATCATACTTTTCCATGGTCTCCAAATTAGCGACGATTTCCTTGAACACCAATAGATGATCTTTCAAAAATCTATCTTTTATTAAGTAATGAGAATACATGTTATGTTTCAAGTGCAACTTACTTGTCAAGCTCTTTGTCATATAAAGTTGCTCTAATTTTAACCACAACCTAACAACACTTTTCTCCTTTACCATGTCCTGAAGAATTTGATTAGAAAGATATAGATGTATTTGATAGAGCTTTTCGATCCTTGCGTTGCTTCTCCTTCACAATCATTGTTGCGAGCATTCTATCTTCCCCAACAAAGCACCATCCAAGTTCAATTGAGTAAGAATTGCACACATCTTGATTTGTCACAGAGAAAATATACCATTGCTATTCAAAAGCGGAATCTCAAATTTCATAATTGTCATCCTCGAGACAATTGACATTGTTTCAACCTCGCTTTAATATCCAATTTGGACCTCTCAAGAACCCGCTAAAAAACCTTCAGTTTTGATATGTTGATAATCGGGCCAAATAATAAAGACGCTAATAATATGAGCAATATAAAAAAACTGATCACAAAGAAAAACAAGATATACGTGGAAACCAAAATTTGGGAAAACCATAGACAAACATGGAGAATTAGCTATAATCAACAGTAAAGAGTTATAAATGATCTCTTTAGACCAATAATTAATTGGACAATTGACCAATTTCAATATGCATTGTGTACCATATATTTATAGCTAAAGAATCTCTAACATATTAAGAAAATTAATACATGAAAAGTCTAATATAATGTGATGTCCCAATACAATGGGTAAAATCAATAATGGAGAATTTGGGGTGAAATAGGATTCAAATTCACCTTGAACTCCTTCAAGATATCTTCAAATCTACTACTAACTTCCAATACTCATCCAATAGTATTTTCAATCAAATACTAAATAAGAATTCATAGCACAACCGCAATTCTAACAAGGAGCGTATGAGCAAGCTATAGGTCTCGTGGAAAAGTTTATGGTTTATCTTTTGGTAACTTGCAAAGATAACAATGATGCTTGTCATTTTAACTAATCAAGTTACTGACACCAAGTCTATTTCAATACGGCCAACTCAGAGTAAGTAGAAGCTATGAGAGCTATATTCAAGGACGGAGCTACATACAATCGAGTGTGGGCATTGGAGTTGACATAGGAAATTTCAGCGTGCCGGCACAGGATTAAGAAGAAGAAGAAGCGAAGAATTTATGGGTTGGAAGTAGCCATTGATAAAACTTGAAGCCGGCAATTGAAAAATTTCTGATATTGGAAGATGATGAAGATTGGATTGGGCCTTTTCTTAATTGTCGGCCTTTTTCTTTTAGGCCTCTTCTTTTTAATAAAATTAATTGACCCAATCTTCTATATTATGGTTTAATGGTTTATATTATTGTATTCTTTTACAATTGTTCACGTTAATGATTTATGAAAATTGGTAATTTTGTGAATTTGAGAATATGTGATAATATGTGATTGTAGACTGTGATTTCTGATAAATAATAAATTGATGTTGAAAATTGAAACTTGATGACAGTTTAATATGCGATTTATGTTTAATTCTCTCCCTCTCTCCCCGCCCCTCTCTCTCTCTCTCTCTCTCTCTCTCTCTATGTGTGCGCGCGCGTGCGCGTGTGTATATATATAAAAGTCCCAACATATGCAGGGTTTAATAGTTTAATAGTCTTTTAGCTTTTTTTCATTAGTTTTATGCAATTTTTTTTTTGCCATTTTATGACAGTAAAAAAAGGGAGAAGTGAAGCTAAATTTGCTACATATTTGAATTTTATTTTTATTCCCTCTCCATTGGTTGCTGAATCTGTTTTATATTCCTTTTTATTGGAGCTTTTCAAGTGGTAAGATTATAATTCCATGTGTTAGCAAATGTCGAAATGTAAATAAATGGTCTCGCTATTGTGGTTATTGATGGTCAACAGTCAATAGCTACCCTAGCTCTTTTTGTTCGTAAACTAATTTGACCCAAAAAATCACTGTAGCTGCTACCTAATTTTATGTTCACACTGAACAAAATCCCTGGCTCTGTCCTATCTATATTGTTTATGATCCATCAAGAGAAACTCAGCATTATGTGGTATTTCTAAAATTTGCATTATTGGAATTTCTTTCAAAGGCTCTATCATCCCAATTGCTCAAGGCAGGTCCTTTCTCATAATAATCTCTATTATCGAGGCAAGCTCTAAGACCTTGCATGTCCGAAGATAGTTTATAAGACCTCGCACCATTGAAGGCGAGCCCTAGCTTGTTGTTTTCTTATTATTGCAGTGATTCGTAGCTCTCAGATTTCTTATTATCGAAGGTAGCATTCTATATCTCCTCATTCCTTGAATAAAGGAAGAGGTAGTATCTATGAGTCCTCGTTCCTTGAATAAATGAAGAAACGGTATCTTGGAGTCCTCATTCTTTTAATAAATGAAAAAAAGGAGGTATCATTTGGAATCATCGTTCCTTGAAGAAAGGAAGAGGTAAGAGCTAGATATGTTTGCTATTGCAAAAAAAGCCTTTCCTAGCCTCATTTACGAGATGTTTATTCCCTGTCTCACCAGATACTTATCCCGACTTCATGAGATCCTTATTCATCACCTCTCGCTAGCGTCGAGCCTAACTATAAGATTTTGGCTATCCTAGGTTAGTTTATCCGATAGTTCGAGAGCTATTCGCAAGATGCTTATTCCCCACTCTGCAGATGCATTTTTTTGGCTTCGCAATATGCTTATTCCTCACTCCTCATTATTGTAGAGCCCAACTATAAGACCTCGTCCACTCTAGTAGTCGAGCTTGATTTTACTAACCTACATGGTTTCAATTCTATTGATATCCAAGATACGTACTTAATGCCATTTTAACTATATGAATTGTTGATTAATCTGCAAATAATTGGATTGTTAACAATGCAAGTAATTTATTATGTCTCTGTTTGATAAAGCTTTTTGAGATTATAAGTTGGTGAATCCATAAAATGTATGACTAAAAAGTGAATAAAAATTGTGGATCCAATGATTTGTGTAGTGACAAATAAAGTTTGATTAACTTATAATCTTAAAAAAATAAAAATAAAAATAAAAATTGTCTAACTAACGCTAAATTTTGAGTAATACCATGATTCTACAGTAAAATATATATCCAATGCTAATCACTTATAGGATTGTTTTGTCCAGTTCCTTACATCAACGAAATAATATGTAAGTATACCTCACTTGTGACCATTAAATTGGTTAATCTGTGATCAATAAACAATATGTGATCAATGAAAAAGATAAATTGTGACCAAAAAATAATGTGTGATCTAAAAAATTGTTAATTTGCGACCGATAATTTGTGACTATATAATAAGTTATGACTTAAAATATTTGTGATTTGTAACTGATAAATAAATTGTAACCTATAAATTTTTTAAATTGTAACTGTAAAATAATTTATGACGTATAAAAATTCGTATTTGTGATCGAAAAAATAATACATGACTAGTTAAATCACCAATTTGTTAACAAATTGTATAGATCTGTGATCTTAATATATAATTAATTAATTAAATAATAAACAAATTTTAATAAATATCTGATTTTCGAAATTTGAAATCTTTGTTCTTAATTTTGAAATTGGTGATACTTAACCTCTTAGATATGAAATTTTCTAGTAAATGAAATATATACTATGTATAATAGAACGATTTTGCATGACGTAGTTGAAGTTTTCATAGTCGACTTTGCTAAAATATTCCTTTTTAACAACTTTTTGCTTAAAAGTATATATCGATTTATCACTCTCATACATCTTAGTATTTAGATAAAGTTGTTTTGAAAACATAATCAAACTCATTCTCAAACTCGTAAGTTGACTTTACGAACCCATTAAAAATGACTTTTAGAATAACGCTACCTCCTATATGTGATAATTCATTTCTTTACTGAGTAAAAGACCCAATACGATGCACTGCATTGGGTTGTTGTGCAAACTATTTAACTATTTTACCCTTGAAATAATCTAATTAAGCTGAACATGTGAAACGAAGATTAGCCATATCAAACATTAAAACATGTCAAATGCAGACACAAACGTGATGACTAAGTGAAACGGCAAAACATTTCCAATGAAATAGATAAGCTATTTTTTATTACTATATCAAACATTAAAAACATGTTCAAGTCATTTATTAAGTCCTTGTTTGACAAAACTTTTTGAAATTATTTGCTGATGGATCTCGTGAAATATATGATTAAAAATTCTAGATCCAATGAAATATGTGGTCAAAAATAAAGTTTAGCCAACTTATAATCTAATAAAAATTGTCATACAAGAGCTACGTTTGGAATATTACCATGATTCTATTTTTTTTAACCACTCATATTTCAGAAAAATACCATTCCACCCATTTTTCATTTCTAAAAAATGGGGGCCAAATGGGGCTTTAATAATTAATTTTTCTTCTTCTAAAAAGTCAGTGTCAAACAAGCTTTTATTCAATTATAAATGTATCCACAAGTTCTGGAAAGGAGCAAATTCAAAAAATTTCGGTTCAAACAATGAAGATTTATATATCTTGAGTACTTTTCATTATATGTTTACCATTTAAATGTAAATCATTTAATTTAAGCATTATTATCGAATGGGTTATTATATTCTTGAAGACTTTAGACCATTCAGAAATGTGAAAGGGGTGAAAAATAATAAATCCATCAAAGAGTGAAAAATAATGAAACCTTAAGTCAAATATATATTAGATTATTTTGAACTGCGTTAAGAAATTAAAATGCTTAAGGAATTTAGATATTTTGTGCAGGTAAAATTTCTCTTCTATGAGGTCATTTTACTTGTAATTTTGTAGGATTAATTAGTTAATTAAATGTTTCTAACTAGAGGTACTTTGAAATCTAATTACTAATAAGATTTAAAACAAGATTATATTTTACAGCTAAATATTTACTGCATCTTCTTACTTTTATCTATTTTCATTATTAATTCACTCCTTATAAATCAAGTTGTGATGTGTTCCACTGATTTCAACTATGAAATTATTCACTACTCTTCCATATTTGTTCGTTCAGAGATGTGGTAGAAAACACATCAAAGATTATCATTTTTCAATTTTAATATAATATCAGAGCTAGCAACCCAGCAACAACAACTTGCGTCTCAGTAAAGACAGTTTCACTCCCAAACCTACCCATAGTCTCAAATTCAACCTAAGTTTGAGTCTTGTCTATCTCTAGTCTCTAATACTAGCTAAATAAATGGGAAAATATGTGATATATAAGAAACAATTTTGCGTGATGCAGTTGAAATTTTTCAAAGTTAATATGTAAAAATATTCTTTTTTAGACAATTCGTCGAGTGAATATCAAATTGATCACTCTCGTAATACATTGTAAGATAGTAGATAAAATTGTTTTAAAAAAAACCCAATGAACTCAAAAACTCACGACTCTATGTGTTTATTAAAAATGACTTTTAGCATAAAATTTCCACCGCTCTATGACGACTCATTTCTTTACGGAATAAAGGACCCAATACAGTGCACTATAATGGGTTGTTGAGCAAAGTACCTAACTAGTTTCCCCTTTAAATAATATAAATACACTAGATTTGAAGACTAGCTTGATCAAACAGTAAAGCATGTTCAATGTAGACACAAACAAGATGACTAAGTAGTCAAACATTAAAACATGTGTAATGAAGACACACACGAGGAAATGGAGGATAGGTAGTTTGGAGTTTTGATGGGATGAGATGAACCTACCAATGTATGAGAAGATGATTGAAACAATTTGTTTAGAAAATCATAGGCTAAAAAATTAAAGAAAAACGTAATTGGTCTAAGAAAAGGATCCCATGAAGATAATACACTATTTTGATGTTTTAGTGTAATGTTTGAATCACCTATTGAGGCTACAAACTACAAGTCTACAAATAGAATTATGCCTTTGTACGTCATTAATAATTTAAATTTTATTTTTACTATCCAGTAAAAATCAAAGTTTAATTTCAATCGTAAATTCAAATTTACTAATTATTTTCACATAATTTATGACCTTCACCACTATTCCTCGTAAAAAATTCCTACAAAGTTACCAATAATAAATCCCGAACGAAAAGTCTTCCATGTGATGATGATTCACTTGTTAAGGAGCCGCCATGTGATGATAATTCAGCTAATTGAATTTATTTTTTTATAATTCATTTATATATTCTTTTCTAGTTCTTTTTCTATTATTTTTTGGCTTGCATGAATTAATTTGGTTTGACTTCCGAGATTATCCATGTGATCTAGATTAAACTTTTGGTAGATATTCTATCATGGTAATTATTTTACCATGCAATTAGTTGGATAAAATTATAAATTATAAAAAATTATAATTTCAGATATAGAAATGAGTTGTAAATACATCACGTGTGGTTGAAATTAAAGTTTGACTTTTAAAGATAAATTGTAAATTATTTTTTTTAGGTTTACCAAACATAGGCAATATTTCAAATTAACATCAGTTGATTTTTCCTCGCCAAATTTAATAGAATATCTCTGAAAAATGTTATTGGCATAATGGTTGTACAACTAGAAAATTAAATTGTTAAGTAAAAACAAGTTTAATTATTTAAATTTAATTTAAATCAATGTTGACTCTGCAAACATACGGGAAAATCCCCAAATCCAATGACCTCGAAATGGGTTAGAGAGCGGCATCCTCATAGTACGCATGCGGACAAATTCTGATTACTTACAACGAATTTCCATTTCAAAATAGCTTGCATGTAGACTATTTATGATTAACTAGTAAGACGCACGTGCAAGGCACGTGACAAGATTTAATTGAGTATGTAATAGCGTAGGTATAGACAAAATTATTTGTATTAGTAGTGAAAACATTTGATAAAATAAGAAAAAGCTAAAAATAATATTGTAATGTGTAATCAAAGGGTAATTTGTACATTTCAAACGATGGATTTCATACACCAATTATAGTTAAGTCACAAGCTACAAAAGTATCATGAAGGCGGGTATACATTCTTGTTAACTGAGCCTGTATATTGATAAAGGATATAATCAGTTTTTGTATATATTTAACAACCTTCTCTTGGAAGAATCCTCTGTCAAATCACATCCTGAATATAGGGCCAACTACAAAACCATGATTTACAGCGTCTATATATTTGCTCAGGCCTATGATGATCTGACTTGTACTAAGAAGGTTTTCCACGGAACAGAAGACATGTTCAAGAACATACGTGTCCAAAAAAGACTTACAAAAGTATTATATTAAAAAGGGCACATGTATAAGACATTGGCTTGTAATAAACAACAAACATGATCTTAGTAGAAATGACATGAGATGCAGTTGCAAGCACTTCTAGGTGCATGCTCTCACTTGAAATCACTGATGATGGCATGGAGCTCGGATAATGAGTATGCATGGCGTCTAACCCTGGTGAGGACATCAGATTCAGATCTCCACTGACACATTTTTACAAGCATCTGAAGAAGCTTACCCAGCCACTTAACTTATGATTGGGAGATTGACTGCAGCTAACTGATCTATCAACTCGACAGGATCGAGTTTTCTCCCAACCTGGGAGAGTTGACGAGGATATCCAGTCGTTTTTATTTATTTCTAGTTGAACCCTATTTCATTTTGATCCTTATTTCATTTTTGTGGACTTTATTTTGTTGTGGGTTCTTATTGGGTTTATATTGCCCAAACCCATTCTAGTTAGGGTTTGCTTTACTAATTAATCTATTTTGCAATGTAATTTATTTCGTTTGATTAATGAATAATTATATTGGTGGCTTGTGATGAAAGTTTTTTCTCTTCCTCCATCATTCTTCTCCTTCTTCTATTGATTTTTCTTCTTCTTCTATCATCCCCCCCCCACTTGATTTCTTCTTCCTATTAATTAGCCTTCTCATTCTGCATTTAATATTTCAATTGATGCTACAACAAATTTGGTATCAGAGCCGAAACATGGGTAATTTATCATCTACAATCCAAAACTTTCTTCAAATTCTCTTCCCAAAAACTTGTATAGAAGCACAAACGAAATAATTTGTTTTGAGGCAGCAATTTTCATTTTCTTTCTTAGTTGAAAAAAAACTATTATTGTTCACCCAAAAAAAAAAAAAATTTAAAAAAATCCAGTTTTAGTATTTCATTAATTTTCTCTCAATTTTTTTGCTGCGCGTGTTGCTATACAAACCCTAGAACCATTACAGATTCTAGCCCAATTTAGTTGCACATTAGCTCTTATCCACTTTCAGAAACACGATCCATAACTATTCCAGCCCGTAACTCTAACTAGTCCAGAACCAATTCTCATTATAATTTGCTCCACAGCCCAAGCCTAATAATCCACTACCAACCCACTAATAGCAAGCCCATATAATCAATACTCATTGGCCTTTCATCATCTAATTCAGCCCATTCACCACACTAATCCCGTCTCTATCTAAACTGGTTCTCCAAACCAATCCATCATCTCAATCCAATCCCAAATCAATCATCACCAACACCACGACCAACTCCGGTCAAGACCCCCAATACCGTTTGACTTTCCCGTCGTTTCACCTCTATCGTCGACGATGCTCGTCTTCAGTCTTATCGTGGCGCCCCCTCACACCTGCGAATCCACAATTGTACTCCAACACCACTGTCATATCCATAGCCACCACCACCTGCTTTATCCACTCTTGTCATCACATAGTCGTGACACTGTACCCCACCACTTGCTTCCGCCAGCACTGGCATCCCACGCAATCCTGGTACCCTTCAACTCACCCAACCACCATAAGTTTCTTTAGTGCCACACCAATCAGCGCCCCAGCCTCAACCACACTACAGATCGTCGCTGTCACACTGCATATACCAACATCCATCGCCACATGCCCACCCTGAAAGATCAAATTCACAGCCATCGGCACTTATTTCCTCCCACGCACAAATACCGCGGTCAACCCATAAATACATACATACACAATACTCAATTGACTCAGTCACCACTTTCATATAGCCACTCATATCATAGTCAACAACCTCTTCTGCCTCACATCGCTCACCACAACAGAGGGACAATCACCACAAAGTAAGTACATTGCTGCTTGACAGTTGCACTTGGAATGATTTCTGAAGGGAAGCCACCTGAAATGAAAAAAAGGATGCAAGCATATCCGGAACCCACTTATTAGCAGTTCGAGCAACTAAACGACATGGAGTTCTTGACCTCTATTTATTATTGGTTTACACAACTTCTTTATTTAAAATTGCATCATTTAATTCTCCGTGTTGCTACTACTTTGATAATTTTAGCCTTAAAACCTACTTGATCGGAATTCGCAAACTGACGCCCACTGTTCCCCAATTTTCCCACGTGATTAAACCTTTTGATTAGTCATTTGTACCTCTGCTTTCTATTTTATGAGCATCAGTATTATTAGCTCACCATGTTCGGCCCTATGTAATCCTCTTTTTTTAGTAACTTAAAGAGTAATAATAATAATAATCAAATAAATAAATAAAAATTGCTATTTTATTGTTGATACCCACTGTTTATTGATTTTAGCAGTGCACTTCACTTAGCTAGTGCTACTTTGTATGCATTTGCATTGTGATAGTGTTACTACCCTAGTTCTAGTACCCTTGCCATGGACCCTTTCCAAATTGAGGCTTTCACCCGACAGTTAATACAATTACAAAATCAAGTAGCAGCTGTCCAATTTGAAGTAGCTGCTAGAGAGGAGAATAGAGCCCTAGCCACTCGGTTAAACACCTTTGATCTAACCCCATATTCGATTGAAGCTAAAAACTCTGAAGCGTCCATTAATAGACCTCATCGTCGTCCACAAGGTAGTCAACACCATGTCAAATATGATCGTAGGGATGGAAATCAAGTTCGTGGACGAGAGCGGGAACATCACCATTATGGTACGCAGTCTCCCCCTTGCCACGAGAAGCGTCTCTTTTGAAACATTAAGTTATATGTCCCTCCATTTGATGGTTGTCTAGATCCTAGTGTATTCAATCAATGGGTTAGAGATATGGATTGTTTCTTCGCCTGGTGTGGGGTCCCAGAAGATTGGAGAGTACAATTTGCTAGATTGAAATTAACTGGCACCGCTCGACTATTTTGGGAAAGTGTTGAAGATCTCCTGGAGAGATATCATGCTCTCCCCATTGGGAGTTGGGATGAAATGAAGCATCGCATTCAAGATAAGTACTTAACTCAATCTTACAGGGATAACTTGCTGGAACAATATAATGCACTTATGCAAGGCAATCGACATGTGACAGAGTATGTTGCTCAATTTGATGAGTTTCAAATGATATGTCAGGTAGTTGAGGATGAGGTTATGACCTTAAATAGGTTTAGGCAAGGTCTAAGGAATGATCTTAGACGTGAGCTTGTCCTAATTGTCCTAGCCGAGTCCTAGTTATAGAAGAGCGTGAAGGAATAGTTAACGAGACATTAGAGGACTAGGCTTATGAACCTAAGCTGGAGGAGTTTGACAACTTGGAGGATAGTGAAGATACCTTTTTAGGTTGTATTCAGACCAGTCCCCTTACCCATTTAAGTCTAGAGTAGGTGTCGTCTGTTGCACTCTTACCCAGCCCAAGGATGCCGATGATTGGCTTTGTCATGCCATCTTCCACACTTACATCAAGATCAATAATGAAGGCTGTAAAGTTATTGGGGATAGTAGCAGCTGCATCAATGCGATTTTGATGGCAACCGTATCCTGTCTTGGGTTGAAGCTAGTTCCTCACCCTCAGCCGTATAGCATCTCATGGGTTGATATTTCTTCTATAGCTGTCAAGTAGCATTGTCTAGTCCCTATCCAGTTCCTCGAGTATAAGAACCATATATGGTGTGACATCATTTCAATGGATGTCGGGCACATCATCTTGGGACGACCTTGGTTATTTGACCTAGATGTAACCATTTATGGTCGATCCAATTCTTGCTCTTTCGTGTTTAATGAAAAGAAGATTCACCTTAACCCACTACCCTCAAAACCTATTGGCTCACAGACAACAAAGAAAAGTGTGGAATGAAAGGGATTGCATATCATTAGTCTCATGGAGTTTGAGCGTACACTTGTGAGTGACTCAATAGTGTTCTCTCTGGTTGTTATTGAGGTTTCATCTAACTCCACAACAGAGAGCCCTTCTAAAGTTCAGTTGTTCCTTCAAGAGTTTCGGGATGTCTTCCCAGAGGACCTACCTGATCATTTGCCTCCTCTTCAGGACATTCAACATGCCATAGATTTCGTCCTGGGGGCATCCCTTCCAAATTTTCCTCATTATAGGATGAATCCTACAGGTACGCTGAACTCCATAGGCAAGTAGATGAACTCCTTCACAAAGGGTTCATTCATGAAAGTTTAATCCCTTGTGCAGTTCCCGCCTTGTTGACTCCTAAAAAGGATGGTTCTTAGAGAATGTGTGTGGATAGTCGTGCCATCAATAGGATTACGGTGAAGTATCATTTTCCCATTCCTAGACTTGACGATATGCTAGATATGATGGTTGTGCTACAATCTTTTAGAAGATTGATCTGAAGAGTAGATACCATCAGATTATAATCCGCTTAGGTGATGAGTGAAAGACCGTCTTTAAAACGAAAGATGGTCTTTATGAATGGCTGGTCATACCTTTTGGGCTAAGTAAATGCGGGTAATGACCCAAACTCTTCGACCTTTCATGGGTAAGTTTCTTGCTGTCTACTTTGATGATATTCTCATCTATAGTAAGACTAAGGAGGAATATCGTGACCACCTCACACAAGTTTGTTCTACCCTACGTGTAACTAATCTGTATGCTAACGTTAATAAGTGCTTTCTCTTTACCGATACAATCGTTTTTCTAGGATTCATTGTCTCTTCGATAGGAGTATCTGCTGACCTTATCAAGATTCAGGCGATTTTTGACTGGCCTGAACCTAAGACTATTCATGACGTTAGAAGTTTTTACGGCTTAACTACATTTTATCGTCGCTTTATCCAGGGTTTAGCACCATTATGGCGTATATTCTGGAGTGCATAAAGAAACGAGAGTTTCTGTAAAGTCCCAACTCGCAAGGATCGAAATGTCACGAGATTAACTAGACTTTAGTCGTAAATTTTTTTAACCATATTTTTAGTGGAAGGTATAAAGATTAAATTTTAGAATTTAATTGAAGAATTTTTTTTAAAACAATAATTCAATACTAAAAGGATTTTTTTATGAAAAACATCTACATGGTGATTTGAACCTGGGTTGCCTATATGAAATACCATGTAGATGACCATTGTGGCAATCCAGTTATTCATTAAATCCTTGTAATCAACTTTACTTAAATTTAATCTCTTAATTTGTTGGGCTTTTAAAATTAACTTATGGTTTGAGCTTTCAAAATCTTAAATGAGTTGGGCTTCCATAATTTGTTTCTTGAATGAGCTAAGCTGGTGGTGCTAGATCATCACAACATAATAACCTAATTTTATTTTATTTCTCAAGCTTCTGTAGTTTCATTAGACACAAGAAGCGGCTAAGGCATTTAAGTTGGTCAAGAAGCAAATGACAGAGGCTCCTGTCATGCGTCTTCCGGATTTTTCCAAAGTCTTTGAGGTCGAGTGTGATGCCTTCGGAGTCTTGAGTCAAGATCGTCACCCTGTTGCCTACTTCAGTGAGAAGTTAAATGAGGCCAAACAATGGTACTCGACTTATGATAAGGAATTGTATGTGGTTGTCCAGACGTTGCGCTATTGGAGCCATTATTTGTTGCCCCAGGAGTTTGTTCTTTATTTGGACCATAAGGCCCTTCGTTACCTCAACTTCCAGAAAAAAATGAGCTCTAGACATGGTTGTTGGATTGCATATTTGTAGGTCTATTAATTTGTTTTAAAATACAAGCAGGGCGTGGAGAACCAAACAACTGATGCTTTAAGTCATCGTGTCTCCCTTTTGTCGATCATGAGCGTCAACATCATCGATTTTGAAAGGCTTAAGGAGGATTATGAGGCATGTCTTGATTTTAAGGATATTTTTCTTAATTTGCAAGGTGGACAGTCAGATGCTACATATGGCTACCGACTTGAGGAGGGTTACCTCTTTAGCGCCAATAAATTACGCATCACTCAAACGTCAATACGGGATTTCATAGTGTGGAAAATTCATGCGAGAGGTTTAGCTGATCACTTTATGCGTGATAAGACTATAGAGGAGGTTGAACGCCAATTCTATTGGCCTAGTTTGAAGAAATATGTGGCTAAAATTGTTAGTACATATAACACTTGTCGATTGGCCAAACAGAAGAGGCAAAACACAGGCCTATACACCCCTATTCCCGTCTCCAATTGTCCTTTGCAAGACGTTAGTATGGATTTTTTGTTAGGACTTCCACGCACCCTAAAGAAACATGATTCTATTTTTATGGTAGTCGATCATTTCTAAAAAATGGCTCATTTTATCCCTTGTAGCAAGGCCTCAGATGCGTCTAGGGTTGCTATGTTGTTCTTTAATGAAGTTATCAAATTGTATGGGCTTCCTAAGACCATTGTGTCCGATAGAGATGTTCATTTTACTAGCCATTTTTGGAGAACTTTGTGGCAAAAGATGGGTACCAAATTGAAATTTTTTATGGCCTACCACCCTCAGACTGACGGTCAAACTAAAGTAGCTAATTGTAGTCTTGGTAATTTGTTACAATACCTGGTCCGAGAAAATCTTTGAAATTGGGATTTGATCCTTCCTACAGCTCAAATTGCATATAACAGTTTCATGAATCGTTTATTAGGTATGAGCCCATTTGAAGTTGTTCATGGGTATAAGCCTAGGAAGCCATTAGATCTCATTCTTATGTCCCCACAGGCTAGAGTTTCAGTGTCAGTCGAAGCATTTGCACAACATCTTCGTGATTTGCATATTGAGATCAATAAACAACTTGAAGCCAGTAATGCAAAATATGAACTTCAAGTTGATTTGCATAAACGACATGTTGAGTTTAACATTGGGGATTACGTTATGGTCCACATTAGGCCAGAGCGACGTCTACATGGACCCGCTTCCAAATTACAAGCCTATAGTGCTGGTTCTTATAAAATTTTAAAGCGAGTTGGTCCAAATGCATATGTCGTTGATAGCCCACCACACCTTGGTTACCACTCTACTTTCAATGTTGAAGACTTAGTTGCTTATAAAGACCATTTCAATCCCTCCGATAACCCCTTTTTATCTCCTTCTGTTGACCTTGCACCTGATTCTTTTGCCATTTCTAATCTAATGCCATCTTTCTCAAAGATAACATTGATGTTATTTTAGATGAAGAGATGATGTTGATTAATGATGGAGAGGTTCAACGCTTCCTTATTCATTGGATTGATCAACCAGATTCTGACTGTACATGGATATCCAAAGAGACATTACAACAATTAGATCCGGATTTATTGGAGCTTTATCGGAGTCAGCAGGATTTTTCTTGGCCCAGATCACCTCCCGTCCACTCGAGGGGGTTGGTAAGGACACCAAATTTAGATCTCCACTGACACATTTTTTCAGACGTCGGAAGAAGACTGCCCAACCACTCAACTTATAGTTGGGAGATTGACTGCAGCCAAGTGATCTATTAACTCGATAGGATCGAGTTTCACCACAAGAAAGTTGATGAGGACATCCAGTCTTTTTTATTTATTTCTAGTTGAACCTTACTTCATCTTGGACCTTATTTCATTTTTGTGGACTTTATTTTGTTGTGGATTCTAATTGGGCTTATATTTGCCCAAACCCATTCTAGTTAGGGTTTGCTTTACTATTTAACCTATTTTGCAATGTAATTTATTTCGTTTGATGAATGAATAATTATATTGGTGGCTTGTAGTGAAAGCTTGTTCTCTCCCTCCATTATTCTTCTCCTTCTTCTATTGATTCTTCTTCTATCATTCCCCCATTAATTTCTTCTTCCTGTTAATTGGCCTTTTCATTCTACATTTAATATTTCTATTGGTGCTGCATCAAACCCCAAAACGTAATTCTTCATTCTCTCCCCTAGAACCAATGATAGAAAATAAAAAATAAAAAATGTAAAAAATCATTTCTTTTAAAAAACATTAGTGGTCATAAATTATCCCATGAGATATCAAGAGATAAATACCTCAAAAATACAAAAATATTCCCAGCAATTAATCTCTTAGAAGTAACAAATGTACTTCATCCTATTGTGTTGGTCTGTTTATATTTGTGAGTTCTATATGAATTTCATGCCAAAAGTACGTGTAAATGAAATATTACCTCTAAATATATGATTAAGGTGCCATTCAATCAAATCTCATTCAATCTTTGTCAAAAAATTCTTGGGTTGGTGTCTGTTGGTTCATATCCTGACCAAAGATCAATTTTATTCCAAATAAAACACAAATCATTTCGTACGTAAAATACAACTAATGATGAGCTAATATATTTTAATGGAAAACAAAAAGGCCTAGAAAAGAGAAAACATTGAATTATTATCAAGGGTGGAAGCATTCATTTTCATGTTTATGCTGAACAAAAAATCCACCATGCATTCTGTTGGGTTTTTGATACCTAATAAATCCCGGGCTATGATGTTAACGTGGGTTAATATTATTTCATAGGCATAGGCCGATGAATGAAATAAGTCCAACAACCGAGTCTATGAGCTACACCCGGCCCAATTGTATTCCTTATGGATGGTTTGAATTTTGGCCCGTTTACCCCTTCAATGGCCCAACTTAAAGCCTAACCCTAGAATATATATATATGGATATAACCCTAGCCTCTTTGATATGATGATTGTGTGATTTTTGAGAGAAGAAATAGTGAATCCCGGCTGCCCCCCTTTTGTGTGAGAAAAAGGTGTCCAGAAGTGTCCAGAACGCTGGTATAACGTGTGCAATTAGTGGTTCTTTCATAGTATACCTTTGTGGTGTCTTCTCCTAGCCTTTGTGGTCATAAATCATCATCCCTTCTTGTCCTACATGGATAAGATTGTATAGCAACCAAGGTGAATCAATTGGTTGTGGTTTGGAGCCGATTGGACTCGTTGTTGGTTGAGAAATGTACGTTGGACTAAGCCTGGAAAACCACCGTTTGAAGATCTTTTGAGAGAGCTTCCGCAACAATCTTGATGCAGCTGGAAAAAGAACAGAAGCTAAATCTGTGAACATAACGATCTCACAACCCTTCTATATGCCTAGGAATATAGGAATAAAGAAAACACTCTAGAGAATTTTTATTGATAAACAAAATAAGCCAAAAAACCATTCCCTGTTGTAGAATGTTGCAAATATATATGAAAACTAAAGAAACCCTAAACAAAAAACTTACCTAAAATAAGTGACAGACAGAATAATTAACTAATGGAAACTTGCCTTAAACTTGCCAGACAAAATAACGAAAATAATAGAAAGAAAGCTAATAAAATAATATGTCTATTTCTCAATCCTTCTCTCATATTTCTCGATAAAATTAAGGGCCATTCGATCTACATCATCCTCCTCGGGTTGGGGAGAATTCCTCCTCGAATTCAAGTCCTCTATTGACGAATCACCAACATAAGGAACCATGTGTTTGACGTTAAATACATCACTGGTTGCAACATGGCTTGGGAGCTTCAACTTGTATGCGTTAGGATTGATCTTTTCAATTACTTCCAATGGTCCAATCTTTCTAGCAGCAAGTTTATTATATTCACCAGTGGAGAATCTATCTTTTGTCAGGATAGCCTACACAAAATCCCCTACTTCAAACTCCATATAGAACGCCTTTTCATATCAGTGGCCACCTTGTATCTGACAGTAGAATCTTGTAAGTACTTGGCTGTTGCTTCATAAATTTTTTGAATCTGACTTATTAAATCTTTAGCCTTGACATGAACTCATCTGTTATCAGGAATGGGAGGCAAATCAAGTGATGCACATGGATTATAACCATATATCACATGAAAAGGACTAACCCCCGTTCTTCGACAGGTAGACCGATTGTAAGTGCACTCAGCTTGAAATAATTTCTGATCCCAAGACTTCAAGTGATTACCCACCAAACCTCGCAATAAGTCTCCCAAAGAACGGTTTACAACTTTGATCTGTCCATCGATTTGAAGATGATAGGCATTACTAAAGTCCAGTCTCGTATTAGACAAACACCATAAACATTTCCAAAAGTGGCAAAGGAAACGGGTGTCTCTGTCAGACACAATGGATGAAGGCAATCCATGTAATTGATATATCTCATGAAAATAAAGTTGTGCCACATTAACAGAATCTGATGTGTAACACCCCCACCCGCATAGATGGAAATGTCAATAGATTAACTGTACTTTAACCGTAACTTAATTAACTATATTTTTAGTGGAAGGTATAAAGACTAAATTTTAGAATTTAATTGAATATTTTTTTTTAACAATAATTCAATACTAAAAGAAAAAATTTCAAAAATGTTTTTAGAAAGAGTTCCATGCATGTAACGACTATTGACGTGAACTTTTTTGACAAAACTTAAAAAGTAATGTTGCTGTTTTAGTTTTTATCTCAAACGGTAATTGTCAAAATAAATTCGTTTGCATAGCTATCGACCTCAAAACTTTATCAATTTTTAATGTAAAGTAGGAAACTTCTTATAGCATGACATAGTAAAAAAATTAGCTTCCGTCGACATCATATGAGGTATTAAAATATTTTTTAAAACTCAACAGCGACCCGGTTGAAAGGTAAACTAGTGCAATTCACTTAAAATAATATATAAAATTTCACAGACATTAAAACCACATAATTTCAAATTTAGTTAGTAGCTAATCCATGAGACTATCAAATCCAATTGGTTTTATTCAGAAATTCCAAGTAACGGTCGAGTTATGAATTTTTGAAGTCAAGGCAGAAGTTGGAAAAACGACGACTCTACCCAATGCAGTTTATTTTATGCAACATATAAAATTCCACCGACTCGGATTCACATGATTTCAAATTCATTAGTAACTTATAAGGCTATCCAACACCACTAGTTTTGTATAAAGATACCAAGTAACGAAAGAGTTATGAATTTTTAAAGATGAGGCAAAACTGAAATTTTTGAAGAGCAGCAAAACTTTAGATCGCTAACATATTTTTGTAAACGATGATTTGTAAATTTATTTTTATGACACATCTATTTTCAAACATAATTTATTCATAAAAAATGTTCGTAGAATAGATCCATACATGATATCCATAGAATCTAATTTAAAAAAAAAACATAAACATTTCATAATCAACTAAAGATATTAAATCACCGACTTCTCCATAACATGTCGCATCACCCTTTATCATCATCTATGCCCCATGGAAAATCCATTCAGCCTGTAGAAAGGGAATTAACCCATGAGTTTGAAACTCAATAGATATCATCGGCGCATTTCGTTATCAAATTAAAAATTTCGAACTATAGATTCATACCATCGCACGTAGATGGATCTTCAGCAAAATTTAATTACTATAGCATTATCATAATACGTGGAGCTGGAGAATGATCATTCAAACTGTTGCAGTGTTGAATTTTCTTGGATATCAAAGAATACAATGTGTAGAAAGCTTTTCTTCTTCTCACCCTTATTATTCCCTTAAGTTTAACTTGACATGAAATGTATTTTTTTGAGAGAAAATAAGAGGAAATTTGGATTTGAAGAAGGGGGTAGTGAAAAAGTGACCTTCCACTTCTTGTAACCTTTCTTTTTAATGAAAAACTAATGGGGGTTGTATTATCATTAAGTTTGATAAATTGGGTCTTTAACTAAGAATTTGAAGAGTTTTTAAGTCTAAAAAAATAATTCATAAAAAGTTTTATAAAAAGATCTATATGGTGATTTGAACATGGATTGCTTATATGAAATGCCATGTAGATGACCATTGAGGCAACCCAGTTATTCATTAAATCTTTGCAATAAATTTACTTAAACTTAATCTCTTAAATTGTTGCGCTTTTAATTAACTTATGGCTTGGGCTTTCAGAATCTTAAATGTGTTGAACTTCCATAGCTTGTTTCTTGAATGAGCTAAGCTGGTGATGCTAGGTCATCACAACATAATAGCCTAATTTTATTTTATTTCTCGTGTTACTACATGATGTTTTCTTGCAAGGCACCAAGTGTGCCATCTTGGAGAATATGTTCACCACCACAAAAATAGAATCATGTCCACGCTGTGTTCTTGGCAACCCCAACACAAAATCCATGTTAACATTAGTCCAAGGCCCTTTTGGAATAGGCAACGGCATATAAAGACCTGTGTTAGTTGCTTTCCCCTTCGAGACCTGGCAAATCCTATACCCCTCCACAAACTTTGCAACTTTGTTTCGCATGCGCGGCCAGAAAAGCTGCTTTGTGATAAGCTTCAAAGTTTTGTCACGCCCACATGACCTTCATTATACAATTCTTGAGTGTAAGCAGAATGTGCATGTCTAGCTGAATGTTTATTCTGACTATTAAGGTGCTGCAATGCCTCATGATTTGAGTAAAGAACAAACTCATTATATGCTAGATAAGGACTCCAATGCTTCAGAGCCCGAACTACAGAATAAAACTCCACATCATAGGTACTATAATTGAGCTTGGTCGCATTCAATTTCTCATAGAAATAAGCCACAGGTCTACCCCCTTGACTTAAAACAGCCCCAGTGCCAACTCCAGAAGCTTCGCAGTGCAACTCAAAAGGTTGCGAAAAATCTGGCATCACAAGTACATGAGCGACTGTCAAATATTCTTTACGACTGTCAAATATTCTCCATCACGAGCAAGGCCTTTTCCACTATATTTGATTGACTTATAGTGCAACCCAACCTTTACAAAGCTTTCGGTGACTTACAACCAAGGAGTACCGATCCTTTTACACCGTTGAGATTTTCGGGACCTCAACACGACCCACAATCCAACACAAGATAGTTGAGATTATAAATGTAAGCTTCTCCCTTAATGAATGATATAACTAAGTTTGAATACAAGAGCAGAGTAGGTAAACACTTTTAATAGATAGCAAAGAAGATAGCTCAAGTGTTTTGATTGAAAACTCTTATTGATGTATCAAGTTTTGATCACTCAAGAGTATCTCAATGAATAAATTGATCTTATGAGAAGATTTGAAAATAATAAATGCCTCACTTAATACTCAAAAGGATAGGTTGTAATTATGCAAGAGAGGGAGGTATTTATAGCTAGCAAACGGACCAACCGGACGAGAAGAACCGGACGTCCGGTATCCTACTGTTATTTTGGTCAGAATTTAGAACGATCATATATTTCCTCGTTAGACAAAAACTACCCTACCGGACGTCCGGTATGGGTACCAGATCGTCCGGTACGATGGAGTTTGGTCCATTTCCTTTCTTTTATCATTTTAGTAAATGTAGTTTCGTAAAGGATGTTTCTTGCATGATATTTCCAAGGTAAGTAATACTTTTGAGACTTTCAAAAATTTTCGTGAAAATATTTTTATTTTGTGATTTTGTCATGCGTAAAATCAAACTTGAGCTATTTGTGATACTTTGCCAAGTATCAAAAATGTTTTACCTTTACATATGATTTACAAAATGTCTAAGTGTCTTGCTGAGTATGTTTGGAAGTGCTTCGACCTTTATCTTGATTTTCATTGATGTGTCATCTCTCGAGTTTGATTGACTCAACCTTGTTTGATCAATTTTGCTTCCATGTTAATTATGTAGTTCACTTGATCCTGCACGAACACTTGATCCTGCACTTTGTGTCTTCAATTTTATTTCAATATTCTCTATAGACACTCGAAGTCAATTTGTTAGAGATGAACTAAATGTGTTTTTGATAAAAAAAAGAAAAAAAAAAAGAAAAAGGAGATGTTGAACATAGGTCAACAATTTCCCCCTTTTTGATTATGACAAACAAGATGATTTAGAATATAGAAATTAAACAAATTGATAAAGAATGAGGTTACATATTATTTCCCCTATCAAAGGTTTACTTATGTTCCCCCGTTTAACATGTAATATATTCCCCCTATCAACATGCATTGTAAATTTCATCTAGTAAAATCAAATCATCTATTCTTTCAAGCACTTTCAACATGCAATATATATTTCATATTTCATCAAATCATCTAAACTTTCCTTCTAAACTTTCTTTCCCCTTTGTCATAAACAAAAAGAAAGTAATACCATATGAACCAGCTAGGTTTGAGGAAAGTGACAAAAAAATGGGAACATCGTACGAAAAATTAAGAAACAAAACATAAACTACGGCTCCGGAGGAGGTGGAAATCGCGCATAGAAACTGCAAAGAAGGCGTCCTGCCGGGCCTGCATCTCCTTTTGACGGGCCAATATGGTGCCCTGCTGGTCCTGAATTGCAGTCTGCTGGGTTTGAATTTGGTGAAGTAGTCCAGTAAGTCCATCAACCGAAGAGGTAAGTGAATCAATCCGTCCGTTCAGAAGGCTGTACTGATCCTCAGTAAACGTAAAACCACGGCTGGAGGAGCGAGTAGTACTTGAATCCAGGATGTCATGTGGTGGACCCATAGATGGGAGTACATCTTCATCTTCTTCATCGTCCCCCCTACTAATATAGAGGGTCCCGAGGCCGGGTCTAACCCCTTCGTCTGAGCCACCCATTGACCATGAATCTTAACAATTTTCATGCATTTTAGTGTTTGTGTGTTGATGGTGTCAGAGGGACGAAGTTTAACACAAATTTCATCATTCAAAGGAACACCAAAATGTTTGAAAATTTTGGTAAGGAGCATGCCATAAGGAAGTGCCTTGGCATAGCGTGAAGAGTGTATAAGTTTCATGAGACCTAGTGCAATGGTTGGGAAATCCAATTTTCGACCGACAAGAAAAGAGTCAAGAATGAAAAGATCAAAGTAATTTACCTCATCCCTATGCCCTTTTCTAGGTAAGATTATGTTAGCAATAATATTTTGTAGGACCTTACACGGGAGAGTTAATTGATTGGCACTAACTTTGGTAATGTTTTCAAGATTTTTACCTGTCACCCGTCGACATGCATCGAATGGATTATAACCATCTACCGTTGGATGAGCTTTATGTACAAATACTTGAATATCACACTCATCAAGCTCAAAAAGGGTTCGTAACAGATTCTTATTGATGGTAATGTTCACATTTTTAATGAAACAAGTAATTTTATCCGAACCCGGAACAACTACCATGTTCTTGTAAAAATCCTTCATTAACCGAGGGTAAGCAAATTCTTCCAAAATGCATACAGAAATCCAACCCATTTGTGTAAAAAACTCTTCAATATGAAAGGCCGGTGCATCAAAAGTAAAATTAGCAAAATCGACATTTTTACTGGTCAAAATGGGTGACTTCTCGAACTGGTTCACCGGTGCTTCAGGTTCGAAGTCCGTTGCATCGTCGGATGAAGGTAGTTGAGGGCGATGACAGACTTGTTTAAGCCTTTTCCCACTGTGTTCGGACCCCGACATACTTGAGAGTACGTAGAGAGTTTGCGAATGAACAAGGGTGTGATTCAAAATCACCCAAAAAAACTGAAATGGACGCCGAAAATTGTGGAAAGAAGAAGTTTTTGGCTATGGGTTGTTAGAGTGTGAGACCCAATTTGTGCTTTAGAGGCAAAATATGTAGGTTTAGAGAGTTAGGGTACGAATTTGAAATTTGGGAAATTTGGATGAGAAATATGAAAAATCGAAATTTCTAGAGAGGAGAAAGCTTTGGGTGTTAATTTAATATGAGAACAATCGATTTTGACGCAAGAATGAGGCATGGGCTAGGAGGTTTGAAGAAGAACAAAGGCATGAGAGAAGAGAGTGGGACGAAGAAGAAGGAGCAGTTGTGTTTTAAAATCTCCAATTTTATTACCGGACGTCCGGTATATATATCGGACGTCCGATAAGGCAAAGCCTTGACATGCTCTGCCAAACCGGACAATGTTAGCGGATGATCCGCTATGGTCGTTCGGTACCTTTTTTTTTTTAAATAATAAAGAAAAAGACATAAACAGGTATAACTTTTGGTTAAATTTGTAAAACCTATGTATGTAAAAAAAAAATGTGATAAGTAGAATTATCCACATTCAATTTCATTTTCATCAATAATTCCTAAACCTCTTTGAACATATGAGAATCGATCTTGTGCAAGAGGTTAGGTGAGAATATCAGCCAATTGATCCTCGGTCTTTATAAACTCTAATTCAATATCTCCTTTTTGTGCATGATCACGAAGAAAATAATGTCGAATCTCAATATGCTTAGTTCGTGAATGCAAGACGGGATTTTTAGACAAATTTATGGTACCAGTATTGTCACATAAAATAGGCACGTGATCATAAGATAAATGATAATCACATAGAGTTTGTTTCATCTAAAGTGTTTGTGCACAACAACTAGCGGCCGAGATATATTCCGCCTCGACGGTGGATAATGCAACGGAATTTTGTTTCTTACTAGACCAAGACACAAGTGCAAAGCCTAGAAAGTGACAATTTCTGCTAGTGCTTTTTCGATCAACATTGCATCCGGCCCAATCGGCATCCGAATAATTAATTAAGTCAATATGAGTCGATTTTGGATACCAAAGTCCTAAAGTTCTAGTACCACTTAAATAACGAAAAATTCTTTTTATGGCCTTTAAGTGTGATTCTTTAGGATTAGATTGAAAATGAGCACATAAGCAAACACTAAACATAATATCGCCTACTAGCAGTTAAATAAAGAAGGGATCCGATCATATCTCGATATTTTGTGACGTCCACGGATGTACCTCGCTCATCCTAATCAAGTTTTAATGATGTGCTCATAGGTGAGCTCATAGGTTTGATGTCATGTATGTCAAATTTTTTAAGCATGTCTAATATGTATTTATTTTGATTTATGAAAATTCCTTCTTTCATTTGTTTAATTTGTAGGCCAAGAAATTTTTTTAACTCACCCATCATGCTCATTTCAAATTCTTTACTCGTGCATTTTGAAAATTCTTCACAAAGATGAATATTTGTAGCGCCAAAAATAATATCGTCAACATAAATTTGAACAATGAGCATATCATCTTTATGAGTTTTTATAAAAAGTATAGTATTCACTTTTCCAATTGAAAAACCATTTGAGAGAAGAAATTTGCTCAATTGTTCTACCAAGCTCTAGGAACTTGTTTCAAACCGTAAAGAGCTTTTTGAAATTTAAATACATGATCCGAATACTTGTGATCTTTGAAACCGGGAGGTTGTTCAACAAAAACTTCCTCTTGAATTAAACCATTTAAAAGGGCACTTTTAACATCCATTTGATAAAGTATAAAATCTTTATAACATGCAAATGCAAGAAGCATACGAATGGATTCTAATCTAGCTACGGGTGCAAATGTTTCTTCAAAGTCGATACCTTCTTCTTGATTGTCACCTTGGGCCACTAATCTAGCCTTGTTATGCACAGTTATTCCATTTTCATCTCTTTTATTTCTAAAAACCCATTTTGTTCCAATAACGGTTTGATTTTTTGGTCTAGCGACTAAGTCCCAAACATGGTTTCTTTCAAATTGATTTAATTCTTCTTGCATTGCTAGAATCCAAAACTCATCAAACTCAGCTTCTTTGAAATTCTTAGGTTCGATTTGAGAAATGAATGCACAACTACCGAAATGATTTTTGTAAGAGGTTCTAGCAGTGATACCTTTTGATGGATCCCCAATTATTAGCTCTTTGGGATGAGATGGAACAAACCTCCATTCTTTTGGTAACGGGGGATCACTTTGTTCTCCGGTTTGTCTTTCTTCATTTTCTTGAGCATTTGACTTTTCTATGTCTCCATTTGGTCCCTCCTTATTTTGGTCTTGAATATTCATTTGTTCGAAAGGAGCTTCCAAACCTACATCATCATCACTACCTTTCTCTCGATCATATGAGTTAGTTTCATCAAAAGTAACATGCATGGATTCTTCAATGACTAGACTTCGTTTCTTAAAAACTCGATGAATATCCTAAGAAAATTCCAATATCGGATTTGGGGTCGAATTTTCCCAAATTGTCTTTTGTATTCAAAATAAAACATTTACATCCAAAAACTTTGAGATAACTAATATTTGGAATTCTACTTTTCCAAAGTTCGTAAGGAGTTTTAGTTCTCCTTTTGCTTACTAATACTCTATTGACAATGTAGCAAGCGGTATTAACGGCTTCGGCCCAAAAATATTTAGGCAAGTTATTTTCATTTAGCATAGATCGAGCCATTTCTTGCAATGTAAGATTCTTCCTTTCTATTACACCATTTTGTTGAGGTGTTCTAGTAGCCGAAAAATTATGTTCATATCCATGTTCTTTACAAAAATTATCGAACCCAACATTATCAAATTCTCCACCATGGTCATTTCTAATAGTTGAAATAGAATAACCTTTTTCATTTTCAACTTTCTTACAAAAATGTTTAAAAGTTTTCAAAACTTCTTCTTTTATGTTTAAAAATATTACCCAAGTAAATCTTGAAAAATCATCGACAATAACAAAGGCATAATGTTTACCTCCTTAGCTAGCCATTCTAGAAGGTCCAAAAAGATCTATATGGAGAAGTTGTAATGATTTTGTGGTTGAAGAATAAAGTTTTGGTTTGAAAGAACTTTTTACTTGTTTTCCAAATTGACAACCCACACAAATTTTATCTCTTTCAAATTTCAAATTTGGTAAACCTTTTACAAAACCATTTTTGGAAATTTTTGAAAGAAGATCCATGTTTACATGTCCAAGTCTTCTATGCCATAACCATGATTCTTCTTTCAAACTAAGTAAACATTTTTCATTATTTTCCAATTCAATGTTTATAATATAAACATCTTTACTTCGATTTCCTATAAAGATTACCTCTTTCGATGTAGCATTCTTAATAAGGCATTTGGAAGAATCGAATTTTATGTTATAACCCTTGTCACATAATTGACTAATGCTTAATAAATTATGTTTAAGATTGTCAACAAGTAAAACATTTTTGATAGAGGGAGATGAGTGGTTACCAATGTTTCCAATCCCGATTATTTTACCTTTGGCATTATCTCCAAATGTCATATGACCTCCATCTTTCTTTTGAAAGTTTGATAATAGTGATCGGTCTTCGATCATATGCTTTGAGTATCCACTATCCAAGAACCATTTGCTTTTTGGTATCTCGTCTTCGATTTCCATGAAGCACATATTTGCCACTTCATCTTGACTATCATTCCCATTTTGTTTATCATCGTCGCTATCATCCCATGTAGCTTGGAGTGCATTTTTCTTGAATTTTTTCTTTTTGTTTGGACACTCGGTTCTCTTGTGACCCGTCTTGTCACAATCATAGCAAACAATTGTTTTGTTCCTATCTTTCCCTTTTTCTTTTTTCTTTTGGAATCTTCGATTATTACGAAAACCTCTCCATTTTTTGACAAGAAGGACCAAATCATCAAGTTCTTCATCGCTCATATTTTCATTTGATGTTCCTTCTTTAATTGCCAATTTTAATGCAATTTGTC
Organism: Olea europaea var. sylvestris; assembly: GCF_002742605.1. NCBI lineage: Eukaryota > Viridiplantae > Streptophyta > Magnoliopsida > Lamiales > Oleaceae > Olea > Olea europaea. Next base: position 20,381 of record NW_019238156.1, on the reverse strand, counting down.
GTTTAGGAGGCTCCTTTGATTCCTCCTTGCGTTTTCTCGTTTTCTCCTTAATCTCGGCATTATTTAGCTCATAGGTCATTAATGTGCCGTAGAACTCTTCCAAAGGATATGTATTTACATCCTTAGTATTTTCGATCAACATCCTCAATGGACTCCATTCCTCCGATAAGGACCTAAGCATTTTACTCACAAGTTCACCGTTAGTAACTTTATGATCAAACCTTCAAGACCATTTACAATATCGGTAAAACGAGTAATCATATCAACAATAGGCTCATTTTGTTTCATAAAGAAATTTTCAAATTCTTTAACTAGCATATTTATCTTTGTTTCCTTAACTTTACTTGTGCTAACATGAGTAATTTCAAGAGCATGCCAAATATCATATGCCGAATCGCATGTACTAATTCGATTAAACTCATTTCTATCAAGTGCACAATAAAGTAAATTTTTAGCCTTAGCATTTAATAATAGTTTTCTCTTATCTTCATCATCGTATTCTTCTCTAAGTTTGGGGAGAGTTTGGTCCGGTCTACCTTCTATTTTAATAGTCTTAGTGGGAGCATATGGACCATATTCTATAACTTCCCAAATATTGCAATTAATGGATTGAACATATATCATCATCCGAGCCTTCCAATAGTTATAGTGTGTAGCATCAAAGAAGGGTGGCCGGTTTGTAGAGTGTCCCTCAATATTTTGAAAAACTTGGTTAGCCATTACTTAAGATTGTAGAATAAAAAAAAAAGAGTACCAAGCTCTGATACCTATTGAAAGCCCAAGAACAACTAACCAAGATGGGGGTGAATTGGTTATTTGAAACTTTTTCAAAAATAAGTTCAACTTTAAACAAATACCAATTAAAGTAATAAGTAAGCAAGATATCACAATAATAATAAGAGGAAGGAAAAAGAGAGTGCAAACAATGTAACAAGGAGGTTCGATCCAATCAACGATCTAAGTCCCCCGTTACCAAGCTCTCCGTCATGAGCAAGGCCTTTTCCACTATATGTGTTGACTTATGGTGCAAGCCAACCTTTACAAAGCTTTCGGTGACTTACAACCAAGGAGCACCGATCCTTTTACACCGTTGAGATTTTCAGGATCTCAACACGACCTACAATCCAACACAAGATAGTTGAGATTATAAATGTAAGCTTCTCCCTTAATGAATGATATAACTGAGTTTGAATACAAGAGAAGAGTAGGTAAACACTTTTAATAGATAGCAAAGAAGATAGCTCAAGTGTTTTGATTGAAAACTCTTATTGATGTATCAAGTTTTGATCACTCAAGAGTATCTCAATGAATAAATTGATCTTATGAGAAGATTTGAAAATAATAAATGCCTCACTTAATCCTCAAAAGGATAGGTTGCAATTATGCAAGAGAGGGAGGTATTTATAGCTAGCAAACGGACCAACCGGATGAGAAGAACCGGACGTCTGGTATCCTACTGTTATTTTGGTCAGAATTCAGAACGATCATATTTTTCCCCGTTAGACAAAAACTACCCTACTGGACGTCCGGTAGGGGTACCAAATCGTCTGGTACGATGAAGTTTGGTTCATTTCCTTTCTTTTATCATTTTAGTAAATGTAATTTCATAAAAGACGTTTCTTGCACAATATTTCCAAGGTAAGTAATACTTTTGAGATTTTCAAAAAAATTTGTGAAAATATTTTTATATTGTGATTTTGTCATGCATAAAATCAAACTTGAGCTATTTGTGATACTTTGCCAAGTATCAAAAATGTTTTACGTTTACATATGATTTACAAAATGTCTAAGTGTCTTGCTGAGCATGTTTGGAAGTGCTTCGACCTTTATCTTGATTTTCATTGATGTGTCATCTCTCGAGTTTGATTGACTCAACCTTGTTTGATCAATTTTGCTTCTATGTTAATTATGTAGTTCACTTGATCCTGCATGAACACTTGATCCTGCACTTGGTGTCTTTAATTTTATTTCAATATTCTCTGTAGACACTCGAAGTCAATTAGTTAGAGATGAACTAAATGTGTTTGTGATAATAAAAAAAAATGAGATGTTGAACATAGGTCAACAATTTGTTCAAATGCCTTGGTTGCTTCATTCATTCACATGAATTTCCACTTTTCATACAATTCGTGAGTGGTACAGTAATAGTACTAAAGTGTTGAATAAAACGCCTGTAAAAAGATACCAACCAATGGAAGCTACGTACCTCGTATTTCCTGAATAGTAGTAGGAATTGGCTAGTTCCGAATAGTTACAACTTTAGATTCATCTATAGATAGACCATCCTTGGAAACTAAATAGCCTAGAGACCGAGTCCTTCATGAAAGAGCACTTGGTCATGGCTACAAAAAACTTATCCTTGCACAGTACTTCCAAGATTTCCCTCAACTACTGAGGATGCAACTCCATAGTAGCACTATATATCAATATGTCATCAAAATAAACGACAAGACATTTACCGATGAACGGTCTAAAAATCTGGTTCATCACCCGTATAAAAGTGTTAGGGGCATTAGATAGCCCCAAAGGCATCACTAGCCACTCATACAACCTTTCCTTAGTTTTGAAAGAGGTCATCCGTTCATCTCGTGGACGTATACGAATCTGATGATAACTACTCTTCAAATCTAACTTGGAAAACACAGTAGCACCACTTAGTTGAACCAAAAAGTCATCTAGTCGAGGAATGGGAAATTTGTACCTGATTGTAATCTTGTTGATAGCTCTACTGTCAACACACATTCTCCAGGACCCGTCTTTTTTTGGAGTAAGTAATGCTGGCACAACAAAGGGACTAAGACTTTCTCTGATATGACCTTCAACAATAAGGTCTCTACCTGATGCCTAAGCTTCTCATGTTCTTTGGGGCTTATACATTAATGCGGTCAATTTGGTAGGTTAGAGCCTGGAACCATGTCAATTTGATATTGTATATCTCTCAATGGTGGTAAACCTTCAGGTAGTTTATCTGGAAATACATTGGAGAATTCTTCTAGCAATTTGTTCACGAGAAGTGGTATTTTTTCCCTTTTACTGATCTCCTTTCCTAGCAACACAAACACCACTCCAGTGTCCTGCAATTCATTCATAAACTCCATTTTGGCCAACAAAATCTGTCCCTTTCCTGAAAGGTGTTAGGGCTCTTCCTTTTTGTTAGGTAGTAGGACAACCTTCACTTTGTCAAATACAAAACTGTATGTATTCTGTCTTCCATCGTGTATAACACCCCTATCATATTGCCACGAATGACCCAATAAAAGATGACATGCGTCCATAGTTATCATGTCACACCAAATTTTATCCTTATACTTTACACCAATAGAAAATGATACTAAGCAACGTTTAGAAATAGTTACCTCACTTCCTTTCTCGAGCCAAGTCAATTTGTAAGCATTAGGATGCTTCCCTGTCTCCATTCCTAACTTTTTAACAACCTCTTCAGAAAATCTAATTTTCACAGCTACCTGAGTCAATGATAAGCTTGAAAACCTTGCCACCAATAGTACAGGTAGACTGAAAAATATTGCGACATAACCAGTCATCACCTCATCCTTATGAGGTGCCAAACATGCCCTCCTCACCACCAACAAAGGACTTTCATCACCTGCAACCTGCTTCTCTTCATACTCCTTCCCAACATCGTAAATAGGTCCTTACTTGACATCTACCAGGCTATCAGCAGCTGGTTTCCCGAGATTAATGAACAATCCCTTACCGTATTTACCACCTTTCTTGCAATCTATCATGCGGTGACCCTGTTCTCCACACTTATAACATCATACCTAGGAACTTGATGCTACTTCCTTGTTCACTAAATAATGGTTACCCTTTTATTCTGTGTGGTTAGTGCAATTACCATACGCGAAAAGGCTGATTGGTTTGTTCCAAGACTACCACCAGTGCTTATTTTGCCAGCACCCCATGTCCTCCTAGATAAGGTCTTCTCCAAGTGTAGAGTCCGCTGATGGGCTTCAGACACATTCACAGGGTCAAAAAAATTCAAGGAGTCTTGAAATTGCTGTCTCATCCCCTCCAATATACGTTGATACTAACTGATCATCAAATTCAGCCAAGTCCACACGTGCTACCAATTTATAAAATTTCGTAGCATCCACAGATCTCGACCCTTACCTGAGATTCTGAAATTGTTGATACATCGTCCTTACACAATTATGGGGTAAAAATGCTGCCATCATATGTTTCAAGAACTTTTCCCAACTATTAATTTTTGGCTTACTTTGGCATAGTCTAGTTTGTTTTGTTTGCTGCCACCAAGCAGAGGGTCGTCATCTAAACCTTGTTGCCAGCAAAGAAGCCTTTCGATCATCAAGAACTCCTTTGAATTCCATTATTTTTTCTACAGCAGCAACCCAATCCAGAAACTCTTCAGGTTGTAGGCAGCGGTGGAATTCTGGGATGTCCAGTTTGAATCCAGATTCTCACCTATTAGCATTTTGTTTTGGGCTACAAGACGTTCCCTCCTTGCCACTCAACTCTGCAAACAGATTTTGAGCCTCTTCTCCATCACTCCCATCATCACTATCCTCAATAAAACGATCATCATCTCGCGCTTGACGTCGTCGATAGCCAATATTGAGAGCCGCCAGTTGTTTAGTTAGGGCGTCAAATCAATAACCCATCAGAACAAATTGCTCGTCCACCTATTGCAGTATTCGCATCTCCAATTGTGTCTCATGTGTCACCTCATCACGTTCGTTCACTTCGTCCATCATTGCATGCCTCCCCCATGAATTCCTCTACGTGCCATGGGAGAAAGGTAACCTGCGAGGCTCTGATACCAATTGTCAACTGATGCAGCGAAAAAAGAACAGAAGCTGAATCCCTTCTATATGCTTAGGAATCAGATCTAGGAATATAGGAATAAAGAAAACTCTCCAGAGAATTTTTATTGATCAACAAAATAAGCCAAAAAACTGTCCCCTGTTGTAGAATGCAGCAAATATATAGGAAAACTAAGGAAACCCTAAATAGAAAACTTACCTAAAATAAGTGGCAGATAGAATAATTAACTAATGGAAACTTGCCTTAAACTTGCCAGACAAAATAACGAAAATAATTGAAAGGAAGCTAATAAAATAATATGTATATTTCTCAATCCTTCTGTCATACTTCTTGATAAAATTAAGGGCCACTCGATCTACATCACATCTGCTTCTGGCATCAAAGTTATTTGTGTATAGACTTCATCAATGTCTTTTTTAGCCTATAGAGCAAATTAATTTATAAACGACAAAAGTTCTCTAACTTAATTCACTACTAAACCATTATTAGTTACTAATTTATGAAATATTAACGACAGATATGCTTCTCGTGGAGAATAATGATCCAAGCAAAGATGGCTTAACAGTTAGCTCTAATAAACAAATATAAAAGCCATAGTCCTCAAACTCCAAGAACCTTATTACAGCAATGTTACGATATAATCCTAATCTTGTATATGTATGCACTATACAATGTATAGCATGATTAAGCTTCGCACAGTTTAACAAGCAAACACAAACATATTTCACAAAGCAAAACAAAACAATGAAAACTGTAAAGAAAGACCATACTAATAGCTTAATGTTTAGAAGGAGGAAAAAAAAAAAAAAACTAAGAATCTTTGACGGCAAACTAAATGTTGTTATCCTCTCATTCAATTCCTCATTTGTTGATGCCTCCAACTAACCAATCCCAGAAAATAAAAACATAAAAAATAAAAATAATAAAAGAAAAGAAACTACAAAGAAAATTCCACAAATAAGCTAAATTCAAGCTTAAATTTGCAAACAGAAATCTGAACTTTAAGCAACCATAATAAATTTTCAATACACTTGAAGAAAATTATTTGTTCATGTGTCCTTGTGGAAAATAGTAAACAACAACCTAAACATTCACAAGAAAGTCTTAGGAAAATTAAATTATTTCCCAAACAAAGATAAATGAAACATGTCTTTTAGAGTGTAATAAAATTAAGGATTGGAACGAAAACCTAGCGAAAAAAATAAAGAGATTTATATTAAATTACGTTCCATCATCTCAAGAATTGCTCTGTTAAGGAAATATTTTCACTGCGGGTATATCTCAAATAGCCACGATCATAGATCTGTCATTGAATTCAAACCAACATGGACCCCTATTGTCTCTATGAAATCCTTGGCTTCAATAATATCCTACAAGACGAAACTAGCAGGTATGAATATCCAAAGAGCACATTAAACAAAGTACGATTATTTTTCACTGATGGCTTTTGTGAAGCCTACCCACTCTCAGTCCCAACTTTTATAATGTTAAAAGATCGAAGCAGTTAATAAAGCAAATGTACTGTTTAAACGTGTCATGGAAAAACTTAAATGAAAAGCTGTGAAAATTCCTTTTGTAACAGAACTGCCAACCCAACCATTAATAGACCATTGCATCTGAGTGATGCAATGAAGTAAAGAGGCAGCTGGTATGAAGAAAACAAGTAGACAATAGCCTGACTTAAGTGTGAAAAAGGAGAAGCGAATATATCGGCAGAAAAATATATAGACAAGTATGAAGCTCACCAACCAAGTATAGCTCTTTGGATTTACAAATGTCAGTGACAGGCAAATCTAGACGGCTGATAAAGGCACCAGCAATGTCAAAATCTTCACAACATGTTTCAATGGAACTGCCACCAATGGAATCTTTTTTTATTACAAAGTTCGTTTCTTAGGCATACAAAACGTTACTAATATAAATTGAAAAATGGAACATCTCAAAGAGAAATTAATCAAAGGTTGGGTTTGTCAAGTTGAAGACAAATATCATACGAAGAGAACAAGCCGACACCTCTTATGAAGAACTAAAGTGATGCAACTATCACACTACAAATAAACATGTTAATGATTAACGAATAAGGATTTGTACACCAAATCCATTTATTAATTAATAGGTTATACATCACGTTGTCCTTAATATGACCCAAGAAAAGTGAACATCCAAAACAAACATCGTATGAACAAAAACTTAAACTGAATCAGATTCCAACTACAAATTGTGAATCTGACCTCAAGGCCTGAGACCTATTGGACAACATAAGCCAACTACCATATAGAACAAAGGCAGACAAATAAAAGAAAGTCTGCAATTAGAGTACTCATGAAGTTAATGTTGAGAATTTACTTAAACATGCACAGCGGAAATAAACAGTTTCAATTCCGATTCAGGATACAGCTTTGTATTTAGATAAGAACTGTGACAAGAAATATATATATTTTTCTTGATTTTGCAAACTCCTTTGCGTTATTCTTTTCCAGCAACTTGAATCTGCCTCCCATAGCTGTCCAATTATCGAGCTTCCAATGAAATCCACGCAGAGAATAGACTGCAACTGCTAGGATTTTTCCTCTTGTGCCAGCAAGCATAATGAAAACCTTATGGACCTCAAACCCTAGCCATGTATTTATATAAACCAAAACGGACTCGGCCCGGTTTGGTCCAATATTTAATTAATCCATTTAATTAAATCCGGTCCGTGAATTAATTAATCCAATTAATTAATTCAGAAATATAAATAACAAATCCAATTAATTAATTTATCCAACGATTGTTACATTAATCAATTGACAATTTGCAATCTTCCTATTCTCTTTTGTGTGCGACCCATTAGGTTCTTGACCACGATACCTAACGACGTGAAATATTATTTTGATCTAATCAAAACTGATAAATTAAACACCCTTTTAATTTATCATAAATTCATACTCGCCGTCCTAGATTGACATCTAGCAATGTATCAGGGCAACATATGTAACGGGAAATGTCACGTGGTCTGATAAAACCAAAACTGTTCGTTTACCATGAAATTATGATCTCTTCGTCAATATGATCCGATCAACTACAAGATATGAAAGTGTGTCAATCTCGATTATCGATCATATCTTTCATTCTACTATTAAGTCAATATGAGTCGAAAACTCCTTTTCGACTTATATGTATACCTTGGCCAATGATTTCGTTATTGACTTAATTGAACGAAATGTAGATCAAAATCTCTTACTATCTAAGAGTGGTGAATCCTCTATTGGTCATTCACAACCTTCATATGGTTCTTGACATACTCGAACGATGTCGTATTAGTGGCCCTTGGCAGAGCAACATTCAACACCGTCAAAGCATGACTGTCCTCATACAAGGCACTATGATGACCTCAAGTTGTAGGACCAATTTCACTACCGAACGTTAGAGATTAAACACTGACACTCAGATGGTTATTCATGTGGATTCTCTTAGCGGGTCTCCAATGTTTTGTTCTATAACAAAACATCCACGTGTTCATTTAAGTGCCACCACACTTTAGCTCGTGAGATCAGCTACTTACTTCACAAGTAAGAAATACCACACGTGATTGTCTAATTGTATTAACGATATTCGTATCTTATCATTACTTACAACCACGATTTATTCAAGATCCAATCATACGTAATTTGTATTTCACAATCACAACTTCTTGTGATTAACAAATCACTTAAACTTGGATCTTCGCATTCTATTATTTAATATTATTTATCACAAAATTAATTTAAATAAATAATAGATCTTACCAAAATTAAATGGATTAAACCTATTAAAAGTGTTTACAACCTAAATCGATTGGATCTAGGGCATAACACTTACAGTTAATAAACTCTTCCATTAAAACATCTCGTGGCATTTAGCACATGAATATCCGAGGGATAGACACAAAGATAAGGAAGGAAATCGAGTAAAGAAGTATCATACTTTTCAGTTATTGAATGAAAGAAAAGGATAAGCAGATAACTGGTTAATCTAATTTTAGACAAGGAAAATCAACGAAAAATAATATATTGTCATCACATTGGTAGTAAGGATTACACAAATTGACGCCGGGTAGGATAGTGATTATTCTATTGGCCTGTTGTAGCAGATGATTCGCAAGAAAGAAACGACAGAAAATGCCCAAAATTCAGAGAAAATACTCTGAAATCAACTCAATATTATTAATAATGCCGAATGACCAAAATTAACCGACAAGTCGGGTTAAATAGCTACGAAATACAAAATTACGGAAAAATTACCAAAAATGGAAAAATCTCGAAATTATACCAGAATAAAATATTAAATAAAAGAAGTCGGTTGCCAAAAATTTGGCTCAATTCGAGTTTTCTAACATATGGAAAAAGGGAAACGAAATATTACCATAAATAGCAAAAAATAACTTAAAATTGAATATTGGAAAGGAAAACAGCGGATTTTGGGCTCGAAATTGATGCCCAACCTCGGTAGTCACGATGTGCGCGCCGAAGAGAGCTTTCCGGATTGGGGTCATAATAGCGATTCCGACAACCGTAGCCAAAGTTATGGCTAAATTACCAAAGACGCATTAAATTCCCCCAATTAAGGAAATAATTGCGATTCACATTCCATCTTTGCCCCGATCCGCCATCTCATGGTATCTCAGCGCCATCATCGTACTGTCTAACAAATCAGCATCACTCGAATCGAATCCTCCTGCATCACAAATCAAAGCCCTTTTTATGCGTCAATTATCACAAGGTAAATTTTAAGTTCGCTGAAACACGAGCTCAATACGTAATTACAGCACAATTGTTCAAAATGAAAATTAATCAGTACCACAAACTTGGTACAGTTAAAATAAAAGAAAAGGAAAAAAGTTAAAATTAATTAAAAAAATGAAAAGAAAAGAGAGGTAACATTTCAACTACAACACCAGATCATCATATAACACAACTAAATGACTGCAACATCTAATCTTGAGTGTGAGTTTAGAGTTAAGACGTATGAATGGCATAAATTGGACACAAGGAAAAATATTAGCATTGCATAACAGCATAAGTTTAGATCTTAAGATAAAAGGAAAGAAAAAGATCTAATAGTGGGAGAGGAGAAATAGAAGAAAACACAGTAAAACTTAGGCCATCAGATGAGATATATCATCAATCAATTTCACTCGAAAACTATTTTTTCTCTTCGATTATCCCTAAATGGCATGAAATTACATTTTCGAAATGAAAATTTTTCCACAAAACAAAACAAACCCTACAACATATGAAAATGGATATTAAAAACAAAGTCAACAAAAAATTGAAATAAAAGAAAAAGTGCATAAGATTAAAAACAAAGAACAAAAAAGCTATAGATCTTCGATTATTCTACACGTTGAAAGCCACTTGAAGATGCTAATTTTTTGCTATAGCTATGTGCCAATAGCTGGTATCTATCTCCCCAAGAAGTTCAAAAATAGAGGAATCTTATACAGAGCACAAATATTTGATAAAACACCAAAAAAGGCTAACAAAAAATCACGATTTAGAGTGTTTTGGAGAGAAGAGTGAAAGGTCGAATCTTGGAGAGGAAAAATGAATTGGAAAATCGATGATAGAAGGAAAATGAGGAGTGAATTGTTTCAAAAATCACTGAAGTTATACCATGGTCACAGATTGCACACTAAACTTCACTATGCTTCACAGTACACACTGAACTTTACCATTTAGCTCTCCATCTTCCACCATCAAAAAATCCGTTTGTTGGTTGTTGACGTGGCGAACGAAATTCCTAGTTGGCGTGTGACGGTCCTTAACTTGGGAGAAAAAGGGGGGAACGATTTTTGTAATCTGAAAATGCTTCTCGAAGCTCCACTGCCACAGAAACTACTCCGGTCGACAGCCTCATCGCTGATTTTGCTAGACCAATTACTCTAACCCTAAACCAACCCATCTCCTATAAACACCACCACTATCATACCCAGACTCCGACGTCGCCACCATGGACGTCCTCTACCAAAATAATCGATAGACCTAAACCAACATCGATCGACACCCAACTACACTATACCTCTGGTAAACTCAACTTGTTGCTGGCCTCCCTCGTCGACCGCCAACCTACATAAGTAACACAACACCACATATTCACCACCATCAGCTATCCAAGAATCAACCGCCCAAACATAGAAAATTCAAACCACAATCCACTACCACTATCGTCTGCCATTGCAATCAACCACAATCCGAACCCAAAAAATTCAACCACCCGCTTTATCTATCTTGCTAGACATAGAAACATTACAATCCACCACTATTTTGCTGCTATTACAAATGAAATTCACCTCTTAATCGTCACTTACCTCGCCATCCACCACTTTCCTTTTTTCAATTCAACTCTTTTCCAATTGCAAAGAATATAATTTTGATGATTTTAGTTTGTGTTTGGACGTGGCTGTAGGGTGGTGGGTTTTGGTTTTTTGTGGGCGTGGGGTGGGTAGTCGAGGAGGAAAAACATTTCTGGACTCTGGTTTTTGTCCGGCGACACGGTAGCAAGGAGCTATCGGTGAAGAAAGGGAGGGGGGACATTTGGACTGACGTTAAAATTGATTTTTTTGCTGATGTGGCAACATCCCTCCCTCTCCTTTTTTTATTAAAGCTAATGGGACAATATCGTGTTTTAGCATGATTTTTGCCGAATATGCAGAAGATGGAATTTTTCTCCCAAGTTAATGGCTATCAGACGCCAACTAGGAATTCTGTCCGCCACATCAGCGACCAACAAACAGATTTTTTGACGGTGGTGGATGAAGAGCTAATTGGAAAGTTTAGTGTGTACTGTGAAGCACATTAAAGTTTAGTGTGTAGACTGTGACCATGGTATAAGTTTAGTGATTTTTGAAACAATTCACTCGGAAATGAGGGAGTAGGTTTCTTGTTGAGAAGAGACGACAAATTAGGGAAATAAAATTAATGAAGGAAATAGTAGATGGGCACACATTGTTGGGAACACTAGAACAGAGTAAATTAAATGGGTGGTTTCACATACAAATATTAATGCAAACAGTACAAGCAAGCAATAAAATGGCATCACAATTTCTTATGAACATTAGGCAAACTGCCACGAAATAGATAATAGAAAATAAATGAGACAAGTAGGGGAAAAATAAAATTAAAAATTGGGCACACTTTCATAGGAACAGTGCCATGGAAACTCACTCTTTTTAGTAATTTAGGATTTTGGATAGGATAGGATTAGGGTTAGGATTTAGGATAAGTTAGACAGCCACTGTCTATGAATTTTAGGCAAAATAAGGATATCTATGTACGTATATATATAGTCAACTAAAAATATTAGGTGACAAATTAATATAAAATGACCGTTAACAATCTCAAATCTGGTGCACAACTTGACCTCAATCATTTGTTTTGTTATATATATATATATATATATATATATATATATATAAGAGTTGAATCATCTATATTGTCTTTCAACTATCATTATCACAGCGCACAAAGAAAAATTCTTCGTCAAGATTGAGCCTCTATTCTTTGTAACAAGCGATTAGCCCCTTATTATATTTAGTGAAATAACTAAGTGGAAGCTTTGAGGTAATACAATATCTTTCTTTATTTATTTATATATCTTATGAGTAGTTAATAAAAAAGTACAATGATAGTAGTACAATAAGTCTAGAAATTTTTATTATGTACAAATGTTCTTCTTTACATTCTAGCTCGACTGCTTTATTAATTAATAGATCAAAAAAGCTACAAGACCAAGACCAAAACAGGCCAAAAAACAGGGGTACCACATGGCGCACTTGCCCTGGCTAAAAGCAAGGTTGTTAATAGATAGCTATTAATTCTCAAAAAGAAAAAAAGAAAAAAATAATAATTCGCATGACTTTTGTTATGAGAGACACAAAATATATTTGACTATTCTGTTAGCATCGTATACTTGATTGTCTTCTTTTGCATCCCTATTATTTTATTGTTTATTTACTGGTAAGAGAGAGAAGTAAACTAAATCCCTGAAATTGCTTTGCTTCTGCCTATCATTACTTCAAATTGGCATTGGGTGTTGGTTTTTATTCTATGTCATAGGTTTAACATCCGCAAGACTTGCAGAGGTTTGTAAGACCTAGCTTCAACTATTAGCCTAGATTTTGTGATGTGAACTCGCGTAGCAGCGATGGCTACGAGGCCCACAAAAGATTATTGAATTCAAGAAAGCCAAAATTAATCCCGATTTGTGGATTTGAATCAGCAATGAACCAAGCAACCCAAACATGACAACGATGTGTGAACCTCTTAATTACACGTTTCATAATTAGCACCCGGTGTTGAATGCACAAGAATTTCACCTTGACAAGTTCAAGTTTGTTCAAAGAAGAATTGGAAAGCAAGAATTTGCCTCTCTTTAATTTCTCTCAAAATAATGTCAAAAGTTGTTACAGTGAATGAATGAAAAATATATTTATACTAACCCTAGAAACCTAGTAAAAATGGAAAATATTAATTAAAGATTACAAGACTTTTACCTAAAATAGAATCCTAACAAAACAAGGATATTCTTGGAGAAAAGAAACTTCATGTGTAACTTTGTATCATGCGACCGCATGGTACTATCTTGTGCGATCGCACAAGTCACTTGTGCTGCCTCCTTTAACTTTCGGTCGACCACCATGCGGTCCCTCCTTTAACTCTCGGTCGACCACCATGAGACTGATGGTGGATTAAACTATGCGGTCGTACAGTTCATCCTTTTTGGCTCCAACTTCGTCCACGTGTATTGAGTTGATCCAATTATTTTCGACCTTTGACCCCAACATGGAACTTGCCTCATTTCTTGCCATGATCAATTTCTCATCAATTGTTGATTGAACGAATAAACCCATCGTTGATTTACCCATTTTGCCCTCGAACGCGTTATCAGTCCACTTTCGAAAATCAACGGGTCTCATCCCCAGCTAGTCTTTGTTGGGCTTGACTCTTGGATCACATCATTTTGTGTAGCAACATGTTACTCATGGGAAACTAATTTCGGGGTTGATTGATAAAGCTTTTAATAAAAGTTTTAATAGATTTAAATTGACATATTTTAATCCCTCATTTATCTTACCAGTAGGGGTGAATCCCGGGGTCGAGTCCAACTAGGGTAGACCACGAGCGTTGAAAGCTTACTATCAACAGCCAACGTCCATGATAACGGGGTTGTTTATTAACATTTAATTAAATAATATTCAAAACATTGTATGAATTAGAACTAGAATAACTAAATACACCACTAGAACTAGAGTTAGATACGAACTTTCATTTTGGATGAAAAATCATTCCATAATCTGTAAAATGCCCTAATTTGTTTTTCAATTAAATAGGCAATATATATTAACAAAATGTCAATATTCAGTTTACAATTAAAGTTAATTAAATAAGCATTATTATATTAACAAAATTGAAATTATTTACATGCTTATATCAATTTTGTGCTTTTACGGTTCCACTTTTTCGTAATCGACTTTTTGTGAACGAAAAGTGGAACCTTTTATTAATCAAATAAGTTTTGTTGAAAGATTTCTTATGACACTAAGGGCAATTTTCCTACAAATTCATTCACTTAATCGACCAAACTCTCAATCAATTAATTAGAGGAGAAAAAGGAAAAGAAAAGAAAATCAAGAAAAGGGACAAAGGACTTATTAAAATGTTTCTACTTGCATTAAACTAGTAAAATTAAATATATATTATTTTGTTACATTATGTGTTCAAAATCAATAAGTGTCATTATGGTAAAGTGGTCAATATGTTTAAGGAAGGTAGCAGGTTTGAATCACCTTCCTTGCATTTGTTTTAGTAAAAATTGTTGAAATACAAAAATTATAAAAAAAAAAAATTGCTCTTAAAGAGTTTCGAACACAAGACCTCCAATTCAATAGTCGAAGGGCTAACAGGGTGAGCTACCAGAGATGTTTCTTGTTAATATGAATTATCAAATATATAATCTAAAAATTCTATCTATCATTAGGAAAAAATTCTCTCTGACGAATCTAGCTAGGGCGTGCCTGTATGGATCGAAATGTCATTTTAGCCATAAACATAATTAACTATACTTTTAGTGGAAAGTATAAAGATTTAATTAAAGAATTTATTTAAGTATTATATATTTAAAATTTTTATGACACAATTTAATCCTAAGAAACAATTTAAAGATGTCTTTAGAATGATTTCATGGATGTATCTATTGTTGAGGTGAACATTAAAAGTAGGAAATAAAAATAAATTTTGTGGTCTTGCATTGTATCCCAAGCGACAATTGTCAAAAAAATTCATTTACTTATCAATCTTGAAACTTCGCAAAAGGAAAGGTAGTAATTTTTTTTTATTAGGACATATCCAAAAATCGGCTCCCACTGGTAACATATGAGATGTTAAAATATTTTTCAAACCCCACTAAAAATAACTAAAACGAAGTTGTTTCCCCTTTTTTCCTCATATGGCAAGTACCAAAATAAACTCATTTGCATAGTTATTGACTCCAAAAGTTCATAAAATTTTAATGTAAAGTAGGAAACTCCTTACGATAAGATATATCCAAAAATTGACTTCCGTCAACAGCACATGAATTATGAAAATATTTTTTTAAAACCTCATCGTGACTCGGTTGGAAGGTAAACTATTGCAGTTCACTTAAAATAACATATAAAATTCCACAGATATCGGAGCAATATGATTTCAACTTTATTCATTAGCTAATCCATGAAATTATCAAATCCTATTGGTTTCATCCAAAAATTCCAAGTAATGATTGAATTATGAATTTTTGAAACCAAGGGCATAAACTGAAAACAGCAATACTATCCAGTGCAGTTTACTTTAAGTGACATATAAAATTCTACCGACATCAAATTGACAAGATTCCAAGTTTATTTAGTAGCTAACCTACGAAGCTATCAAACACAACTGGTTTTGTCTAAAAATTCCAAGTAACTATTGAGTTACGAATTTTTAAAATCAAGGCAGAAGCTAGAATTTCAAAGAAAACAGTAACACTAAATTGCTAACACATTTTTTTTTATTATTTTTTGTAAATGGTGTTTCGTAAGCTAATTTCTAGAACTCATATATACTTCTAAACATAACTTATTCATAACAAAAGTGTTCATAGAATAAAGTCCCAAATACGACGTCCATAAAATTCTATTCAAAAGAAAACGTAAACATTTCATAATTGAATTAAAAACATTAAATCACTGGTTTTTCCATGACATGTTGCATCTCCTCTACCATCATCTGGAGTTATTTAATCCAATTAATTTGATATAATTGTTCTTAATTTGCAAAATGGGGGAGTTTTTAACTAAAAAATAATTTTGTAGAATACTTTATAAATACATCTACACAGTGATTCAAACTTGAGTTGCTTATATGAAATACCATGTAAATGACCATTGTGGCAACACAGTTATTCATTAATTTTTTGTATCAAATTTACTTAAACTTAATATCTTAAATTGTTTGGATTTTAATTAACTTATGGTTTGAGAGTTCATAATCTTAAATGGGTGGAGTTTCCATAGCTCGTTTCTTAAATGGGATAGGCTTGTAGTGCTAGATCATTACAACATAATAGCCTAATTTCATTATATTTCTCGGGCTTCTACAGGGCGATCGCCCTAGCTCGCCACCACCTAGATTTGCCATTGCTTACCAGCTAAAAGGCGCATAGAAACAGAAGACAGAGGGCAAATGAGAGGAGAAGAAATATAAAAACTTATGAATCAGAACCTGAACTTGAAAGCGATGATGACTCGCCGTCTCGTGAAGATACAGACCCTCGCATGGGTACTCATATTTATCCTAGCAATCCAATTGTGGTTGGAGCACAAGTCCAGCATCTGCAAAACATGCATAACCAGATTGAAATTAAAGTTCGAAGTTCTATTTCCAATTCCAATAATGCACTATATCTGATTGCTCATCAAAGTAAGTTTTTGAATTTTCTTTTTCCATTTCATGACGTGAGTAAACTAAATACATGTGCACATTTTTATTTATTTTTCAAGACAAATGAAATACTTTCATTAGCTTTTCTTTCAAGTGGTAGTGGTACAATATCACGTCTTACATTCTAAAAAATTGAGACTTCAATTCTTGATGAGTATAGTAAACATCGCTTCTCTCTTAGTCCCAAACATTATTAACGTTTTTCTTTTGTTTGTTTGTGTTGAGATTCGAACCTGTGAATTATCACTTATTAAAGTGTGCTTCCAAAATTGTATTGAAAGCGTGTTTTCAATTAATACTTTTGTTAGTGGAGATTTTCAACTAGATTTCGACACGTGGCAAGCTGGTTGCCATTTGATGACATTCTAGAGACTTCAACCCTTATATTCACACGATGACTCTTTGACTGCATTATGGGAAGTGATATTTTCATGGTTTTGGTAGACCGTCACTTGGCTCTCTATCTCTTCTTGTGAGAATCTCTCATTCTTAGTGAATTAAGGTCCTTATTTTGAGTGTTTTACAGTGAAGTATTTGTAATACTATAAACTGTGAGAGAGAGGTGCCGTTCTGTGTTGTCTGTTCGTGAATCTGAGTGATTCCACTTGTGAATAGTACGCATTTTGGAAGATCTAAGTCATCTAGCTTGATTCCTTGGTGGAAAGTGGTTTGATTCATGATTCTTGTAGAAGATAGGTCTTCGTTGCTTAGTTGTTGTGATTTTTCTCGAACATTTGTGTAATCTCGTTGCCGGTTTTTTTTTTTTTTTTTTTTTTGCTATGTAGTGCAATCAAGCTAAATCCATTTATAATTGATGCCCCAACAGGGGATTAGAAATTAAATGTGGTCGCCGAACCTCTAGGCTATGCCGAAAAATCTCGATGTTGAATACACTGTAACTTTCAGAGACTTTTTAAAAGTATATAAAAGTCTCAATTGAATATATCGTGACTTTTAGAGACTTCTTAAAAGTTCATAAAAGTCTTAATTGAATAATCCTAAACTTTTAAATCTCAAAAAGTTATTAAAAGTCTCAATTGAATACACCCCCTAAAAGAAGAAATGTTTATTATTATTATTATTATTATTATTATTATTTGTTTTTTAAATGGGTACTTAGACCCACTTCTTCACTTAATCAAATAGATTTCATACCATACATGTCAGTGTGGATAGCTGATTAATCTCGATATATTCCTGGTTAAGATCTTCAAGACGTGTAATTGGGTAAAGATATTCAACCATTTTTCTGTTTCTGTGCAAAATTGCCATTTCAAGCGGGGTCTTTCTTATGCTACTTCGAATTGCTGGCAAATTCTTATTTTTCTGGTACATGACCTTGGCAATTTCTACAACCCCTGATACAGCTGCAAAACAGAAAGCTGTATTTCCATGTTTATTCGGCAAAACAGGTCACTTGTACTCAAGAGTTCAACTAGATTGTGGACAAAAGCAGTTTGCTCAGCGGTAACAGCTATGTGAAGAGCCGTATCTCGTCTTTCTGTTATCTCCATACGAACTATATTTCGGTCCAAACTCAGGCGAGCTTCAGCAGCCTTCCATTCACTTCTTTGAGCATCTCGATATAAATAGGGGACAAGCATCTGACTGTTTACTTTTCCTATACCTGATGATGTTTGGGGAGACCATTGTATGTAAATGTGTGAAAAATGCATAAAGCTTCACAACTTCACAAGAAATACCATGTAACACGTATAAAACCAGAGAGGAGATAAACTAGCATACATAAGGTATACAATTATCCCCTCTTAATATAAAGTAGATTGACAAAGATCAAGTGATTCAACGTCGTATCATAGTCCATGAAGCTCAAAGAAGTAATTGTGTTCTGATAGTAGTGCTACATCCATGGGCCTAGACTATTCTCTTAGCAAATGCTACCCTTTAAGATGGAATCCAATGACTCAATAGCATATACGCGTGTATTAGAGGGGGAAAAAAGAACAAACAAATTGAAAGGTCAAGAAACATTCAACCATTGACCAAGATTCAAAACCATACATTAAAACAGTAAAGTAAAAGTGCAGAAATCGAAAAACTGTTAAGATGTTTCTATAAGTTTTGGGTATTCAAATTTTAATTACTTTTAGAGACTTTTATAAAAAGTATCTGGAGC